>NC_081555.1:158278065-158578065 GCF_963082655.1 Stomoxys calcitrans | reverse complement strand
ACTTTAATCGGACTGCATTCATTGATATGAGAGAAATATCCCCTGTTCCTTAATGGAATGTTCATGGGAAAATTAGGTCTTTTTTATATAAATTTAAGTATAAATTTTATCTATAGAATTTTCCATGAAACTCTGAACAGAATTTTTATTGAGAATCAAATAAAAGAAACCAAATTTTCACGAAATATTTCAGAATAACAAGAAATGAATGGTCAAGATTTTTATTAACATGAACATATCTTTCTTTTTTGTTTCAGAGGTACTATTTAATACCATTGATTAAATTGTGTAAGTAAAAAAAGTTCCATATAAAGTTCCATAACTAAAATTTGTTGGCCTACATTTGGTTGCATTATACTTTATGAATAAAAGAATATATATAAAACAATACTATTTCCTACCTTGAAGATAACAAAACACTTCAAATTCTTAAAAATGTCTTCCTCTTTTCCAAAGCTCAAATCGGATGCTTCAAACTTATAACCTTGCCAAAGGCATTAATATTCTTACTTAGATAATTGCATATGTGAACCAAGGCATTATTGACACCTTCATAATTTTGTATTTTTTTTTCTAATTTTCAAGTATTTTAATTTAAAGTCTGTTGTAAAACACTTTGAATTACGTGTTAATATATGATATTTTCAATAGTAACTTTTGCATAACGGTCAATAAATAAACTTCAATAGATAAATGTGTAAATAAACCTTAAAAAGAAAAGTGTGGGGCTTATTAAAAACCTTTGGTTTTTTTTGTTGCTATAAATAAAGAACTTTATAATAATGTGATGATGACAATCAAACAAATAGCGGTGAATGAGTGAGTGAATGATTTGATAAAATAAAAACCTCTTGTTGATGATTTATAAACAGAAAATAAAATGCGTTGTAAGAATAAATTATAAAAAAAAATAAAGACAATCATAATTTTGCGAAAAAATATGTAAGTCAATCTTTACTGAAGAAGTCTTTTAATGAAGTATCATCCTACAGTTTAGTTTTGTTTTCTTTTTGCTGTAAATTTGATTTTTTAATTTTTTTCTGACGAGCTGCTTGCTTTGAAGAAGAATAAAATAATTACCGACACCTACAAGCATGACATTTGCTGACAAATTTAGAGAACACAAACATTTTCTGCTATTTCAATCCTCTTTGATGTAAAGTGCTGTTGTACAGTAAAATCAGTAATCGGAGAGAAACTTTGAAAAAAATACACTTTCGGCCAAAAAATTGCCTTTTAAGTACTACATTTGTATTTTCCATCCCCGGCACGTACGAGGATTGGAGCCAACGAACGACCAATAGAACTAATTTTCCATCTCAAATGATGATAAAATGGCAACTGTGACGACTGATGGCCGTTACAACTTAAGTTGCTATCACACAATATGTTTGTTAAATATGTGCCGCCACTTTCTCTATCCAGAAGACTTTCCTTATGTACGTCAAATACGAATAGATCGCGCTCTAATCGTGTTTGTTTTATAGGCATGTGTCCACAAGTATGTTCGGTGAAATTAGAGCTCGCTTTAATCATAAGAGTTGTACATTTAATCGAAAATCCATTTTTCATACACTTTTTCGTACGTATCACACGATGTGTACAACTTTCAGAGTTGCTATCATTGAAAATACATACTAAATTTCCCATGAACATTCCACTAAGGAACGGGAGATACTTCTCTCATATCAATAAGTGCAGTTGGATTAAAGTTTAAGCTGCATGATAAAGGCCTCCTTTTTATGCCCAGTACGAACGGCGTGCCGCATAGCGACACCACTTGGTAGGGAAGTTCTAACATGGCAGGATACCTCACAAATGTTTTCAGCATTAGTAAGGGGATAACCAGCACTGAAAATGTTTCTGATGTCCACGCCAGGTTTTGAACCCAGGCGTTCGGCTCTGCGCCACGGTGGACTCAAAATACATAAAACAATAAACATCGTGTGTTAGAAGTTTTAATTCAAATGCATTTTGAAAGCTGTTTTGGGAACTTAATTTCGTCCCCGCAGTGGCTGTCCAATTTGTCAGATGCCAATCCGACGAATTTTTCTATTTGGGCCATTTAAGGGGGCAAGTTAAAGACTAACCAGTAAGGAAAGGCAAAAGTAGGGCGGAGCCGATCATATAATACCCTACACCACCGAGTATACATAATACTTTTAATATATAGCACTTATATCGAAATTTAGTCAGACTTTAATTTTGCATACCTATTGAAATATCGAATAGAACCTTCTACGATGTTCTTACGATGGAACGAAAATTCGAAATTAAAAGTCGAAGCGCATAAATGATATATATGAGAGTTTTATCTAAAACTGATTCGATTTTGATTAAATGCACACGTATTGGGATGTCAATTAAAACATCTCATAAAAAATTTTGTGCCAAAATGTTAGCCACTACAGCCTTAAAAGTCGGAACGATTAAAAGATATATATGGGAACCTTACCTTTGCTTTAAAAGGGCATATCGGATGAAAGATATATATGGGAGCTATATATTAATCTCATCCGATTCTGATGAAATTTCGCACACACACACTAGGACGTCAAAAAAGCACTTCGTGCCAAATTTGAGAAAGATCGGACCAAAATTGTGCCTTCTACAGCTTTAAAAGACCATATCGGATGACATTTTTTTTGACATATTGGGACGTCAAAAAAAACACTTTGTGCTAAAATTTTTAAGGATCGAACCAAAATTATGGCTTCTACAGCTTTAAAAGGGCATATCGGATGAAATATATATATGGGAGCTATATCTAAATCTAGACCGATTTTTTTTCAAAATCAAAAGCGTTCGTCCTTGGACCAAAAAAGAGACTTATGCAAGAATACATGGCCAGACAGACAGGCGGACATAGCTAAATCAAATCAGGAAGTGATTCTAAGGCCATCGGTATACTTATCGATGGGTCTAGCTCTTCTCCTTCTTAGCGTTGCAAACAAATGCACAAATCTATAATTCCCTGTACCACAGTGGTGGTGTAGGGTATAACAAGTATGCCATTGTACGGGAATGGGCCAAAATATCGGCTGATTCCATTCGTGCAGCCTGCAATTCGTGTTTTGACCGACTCAGAGCAATTGTCGAGATATGAATTGATTCGGAAATTTCAATTACTTCCACACATTTTTGTTATTTATTTTTTACAAAAAAGTGTGATTGCACCGTCGTGCTTTTATTCACAAATTTTTACTTTTTTACCCATTTTACAATTTTTGTTACGTTTTTTGGTGTTAAATTGTTGACATCACTGCTCAAGGAACAACTTTAGCCAAGCACAAAGTTTATTCGCACTGAAATTGTCTATTAGTACCGCATTCTATTGGACGATATAACACAAAGATAAGTCATACAACAAAAGCAACTTTATTGAAACAGATTTGTTTGTGACCCAGTTAGGGGCCATTTAATTCTATTTGCAATTAATTAAAGCAAAATTTATTCTGAAGTGGCGACATGTCGCTCCTTTTTTACGAAATGTGTTCGTATTTTCTTCGTTAGCAAAGTCGAACTCTGTACTGGGCTTTAAGCAGGGTACTTTGTTCTGTTTTCGAAATAGATGTGAAAAACTTTTACAATATGTCTTTATTATTTTAAACAATTTAAAGAAATTATATGTACCATTCTTGTCTATATATTGCACTAGGATAAATTGTTTTTAAGTGTTTTCTTTGAATTCGAAGCCTAAAAAACTTTTTTTTGCCACAAATTTTTCATTTCTAACATTGTTTTTACTGAGTTTGACAGTTGTTCATGTGAAAAGACGAACATAGTACTAGATATGTGCACCTGAAAAAAATTTTACTGACTCATAAAAAATGCTTCTTTTATAGGCTCAATGCTCTAAATCCGTGGATCGGTCTGTACGGTACGATCTGACGATATTCAACAAAATGGGTAGAGGGGTACAAAAGCACACTGTTTTAAATTTCATCAAAATCGGATGAAAAATGCTCCTTTTATAGGCTCAATACTCTATATCGGGGGTCCGATCTATATGGCAGCTATATACATATCTGGAAAAAAGTTTTAAAGAGGAACCGGTTCTCGCTGCGCCAAATTTCATCGAAATAGGATGAAAAATGCTCTATTTGTAGGCACATTACACAATATCGGGACATCGGTATATATGGCAGCTATATCCAAATATGGTCCGATCTGTGTTACATTTGACCGGAATTGGTAAGGGTCTACCAGAAAACACGGTGCCAATTTACATCGAATTCTGGTAACAAATGGATCTTTTATGGGCTCAATACCCTATATCGGGAGAACGTCTATAGGGCAGTTATATCTAAATATAGTCCGATCTCAACCGCACTTTAGAGTAATGAGTAGGGATCCACTTAAACTCACTGTGCCAAATTTCATCGAAATCTGATGAAAAATTACCACTTTATTGCCTCAAGACTTTTAGTGGGATATCGGTCTATATAGCGGCTATATATAACTAAAATCCGATTTTATAAGATCAAAAAATCAGGTTTATATACAAAGAATACGAAATCGTCAAAAATTGTTTGGATATCTGCAAAATTATAAATACCCAACTTTTGGGTATAAATAGGTAAATTACCCAATTTACGGGTATTTACCCATCGCCCATCACTAGATATACTCCCTCCTTCGATGATGGGTATAAAAATCAAGTAAGCGCCATATTGAGGCCCATATACCCCACCAAATAGTTGGACAAAATTTGTTGACAGTTTCTTAAAGTGAAGAAGAAAAAAAAATGTCACTATAAAACAAAGAGATAGTTAAGTGTTTCTCTCACCACAACCATAAGCAAAAAAATCCCTTCACCATAGCAAAACAAAAACGGGAAATGTCATTTCCCCACCAGCATAATGAAATATTTTCCAAATGTCCCCTGTTGTTGATTGTAATGATTGCATCAACATCAATATTCCCATAACGCTGCAGATTTTCTCACATGACACATTTTTAAGCGTTTTTCATATTTAACCTTTTTAAGAAGACATTATTTAAAAAAATCTTTTTTTTCTGAATTTTGTTTTGAATTTATTGCGTTTCCCCCTTTGGATTTATTATTATTGCATTATCTTTGCTGTTGAGTTTTTTGTTTTGTTTGTTATTCGCCAGAGTAGTTAGATAACTCAGGCTGCTGTCATGGCCCCATCTACATGGGGGCAAACTGTGGCAACAAGCACAGAGTTGGAAAAAGAAAATTATAAAAAAATACCGCTGCCGCAAAATATCATAAAATGCGAGAAAATATGCAACAATATTTCCTGTTTCATATCATCGGCATCACCATCCAGAGCGAGCGCCCATAGAAAGTAAATTGAAATATAAAGCATTGAAACAAAGGCTGAAAGCAAAAAAAGAGATAAAATGGCAAATACAGCCGCTGTAATGACAACAAAAGAAATCAGCACCTCCCTCTTAGACCAGACCAGACATGTGTGGCGGTTGACAGAGGCTGCTAACTGTCGACTGTTGTTGGTGGTTGCATTTGATATGCAAATCTAAGGTCCCTTCTTGGAGCAACTCTTTTTACCGACTGGTCTAAAACATATGCATAAGAGAACCAATAGAGCTCCGCTTTAAAACCCCCTGATGCTAGGCCAATGGGAGTATATTCTGTGATGTAGGCCACAATTGTCTGGTGTGAAATTTAAACCAACATCGCCTTTTTACATTGCAATGGAAAAATTATGAATGCATAATTGTTTATGTATGTATGGCTTGATTGTTGGACAAAATGCCGTATTTGTTAGCTAAATATCATTAGCTACGAGTATGGCATTCATATTATGTAACGTTAATTTGTAAAAGAAGAAGTAGCTCCTGTTGCTTAATGGAATGTTCATGGTTAGAGATGGGTAGTGGGTAAATACCCGGGTATCTACCCATTTATAACCAAAACCTGGGTATTTATAATTTTGCATATATCTTGGGTATAAAAACATTTAGCAAAATATGTTTGATGATTTCGTATTTTTTGTGTATAAACCTCATCTTCTGTTTTCATAAAATCGGATTATAGTTATATATAGCCGCTATATAGACCGATATCCAGACTTTAAGTCTTGAGGCAATCAATTGTTAATTTTTCATCCAATTTCGATGAAATTTGGCACAGTGAGTTCTGGTTAACCCCTACCCATTTCTGTCAAGTGTGGTTCAGATCGGACCATATAGCTGCCCTATAGACCGACTGCCCGATCTTCCGATATAGGGTATTGAGGCCATAAAAGGTCCATTTATTACCTGAATTCGATGAAATTTGGCACAACATATCTGCAAAATTATAAATAGTCAAAAATACCCAATAAATACCAAAGCGTTGGTTATTTACCCGGTAGAAACCCATCTCTATTCATGGGAAATTTAATAATTTGTAAAACTGTTTTGGGATTCGTTACTGAAAAAAGCTCTGAGGTCCGCCAAACGTAAAGATTATCAGGCCTGCTCCGGTTTTCGACAACGTAAACCGAAAGATTTTCTCAGGATTATACATTGCAAACCTTGTCATATCTATGTTGGAATTTCATACTCTAATCAAATTTCTATTACGCCTTTTCGGATAACCGCAATTGCAAGAATTTTGCGAATCCAACATTAACTAATGTTCCGATAATTGGAAATCTTACAAAATCAGTCTGCCTTGACACTTCGAATTGAGAATAAATACACCAATTTCGTTATAATAATGAAATCTTTTTTTTTTAATTGTTGCCACAATGTATTGATCCATTTTTATGTATTTTTTACAAAATATTGATATACTTAACGTGACATAACTACCTGGTAGTATACCGTAAACCCCTGAGTAAAATTTTTTCTCGCGAAGTGCACTATCTATCAACGAGATTTGGTTGTGTGTGTGTATTATTATGAATAACTATAACACACAAAAACAACGAAAAATGACGCGAACTAGTAACATAAGGTCTGTTCGTGTACTTTTCCAGTTAAAATTTGCAGGAGAGCAAGAGCCATTTTACTCTCTTTAAAAAATTTGCAAGCAAAAGTACGCGGACGACTTCCAGCGAAAAATTGGTAAAAACAGCTGATTTTTGTTTTGATGGGTTTTTTATTTGGTTGCTTTTTAAATAAAAAATGCTGGCGATACTTTTGAAGTATTTTCCTTAGATAAACGTCAATTTATTGACCCGAGAGTGAAAAGGCTAAAAGTATATAGCCGCCGGACAGCCATCACAAATAACCGTGCAATCCCATGGCAGCCGGTAGTACGTACCGCATTGGCCCGATGGAGTCTTTCAGTGTACAACACACTGCTACAACAACAACAACGGTGCACAAAGCGAAGAATATCACTCATGGCGCCAAGTCGCGCAAAGCGCTGGTTCCAGACAGAATCTCTACGCTGATTGCTGAAGAATCTGGATTTGTCTGGAGTCTATTACCTTACAACTGTCCTCAGCTATCTGAACACTATTATAGTATAAGGGTCTACTCCTCCCGCTCCTTTCGTTAGACAATTTCCATTCCGAGCATCAGCCTGCATTTCGAAGGCTGCATAGGACTACAACTGCTTTATATGCCATCACCGTATACAAAAGTACACTTGTTGTGCTGATAAGATAACCAACAAATGCCGATCTGGGGTCTTGATTTTTTGAGCCACTAGAGGGCGTAATTATTATCCGATTTGGCTGAAATTTTGCATGAGGTGTTTTGTTATGAATTTCAAAAACTGTGCTAAGAATAGTTCAAATCTGTCCACGTTTTGATATAGCTGCCATATAAACCGATCTGGGGTCTTGATTTCTTGAGCCTCTAGAGGGCACAATTATTATCCGGTTTGGCTGAAATTTAGTACAACGGCTTCTTCCATGACCTTTAACATACGTTTTGATTATGGGAGCAATACAGCTCCCCTATAAACCGATCTCCCTATTTTACTTCTTCAGCCCCTAAAGTGCACTTAAATTTTACACAATGACTTTTACTATGGTCTCCAATATTCAATTCAATTATGGTCCGAAATGAACCATAATTTGATATTGCTCCAATAACAGAGAAATTATATTCTTTTATACTTTGTTTGCCTAAAAAGAGATACCGTGGAAACAGCTCGACAAATGCGATTCAAGGATATATAAGATTCGGCCCGGCCGAACTTAGCACGCTTTTATTTGTTTCTAATGTGCATCACTTGTTTAACTATCCAACTCGACCCCCTCAATCCCATGGCAGCATCTTCCCTCTTTAACAAATTCAAATTATCCGTGTTGGTTTCATCGTAGCTCTCCGATGGGGATGATTCCATCAAAACACTTAAGAAACCGATAATTGCTCTTCTCTTGGTGTCTGGAAGAATACAATATTTTAATTTTTCAAATAATTCCGCAAATTTTGCACTTACCTTCAAATGTAGAACAACCGACTTGAGGTAAAATTACAACTTCATTTGTCGAGTTTTCTGTACCTGAACACGTGCTGCGGCCATGAATCCTCATTAAAAGTAAATAAAAATGAAATACATTTTATGATTACCAATAAACAATATTTATGTTTATTACTTACCTCTGCCTTTTTAATCCATTTTGGTGTTTGCTTTTGTATTCTCATGTAACGGCTGCTTTTCATAAAACAGCTGACATTTACAAAACATAGGAACAGGCCTGTAAATATTAAGAGGTACCCTAAGTGATATCAAACCATACAAGAAGAACACTTAGAAAATATAGGCAAAACCTTTTGTTTTTTGTTATGCGAATTCGAAAACCGGAACATGCCTGTATATTGTCATAAAATCGTGAAAATATATTTTAATGCGAAGACGGAAAGGGTTAATGGATCAAAAGGCCAGTGACAGCTTACTAAAAAAAGTGTGAATACTTTTCTTATGGAAACGATAATTTTGCTATAGCTGAGTAGCTGCCTTCAGACATCTTTTTTGCTTTTCCTTTTCAACTCTCATTCAAAACGTCTCCATATGTCATGCACTTCTTATATTAACCGTTACGGTTATTACAGCTGTTTGATTGTTCTCAGAGAACAATGTCATGTGTAAGGTTTATGTGTGTGTGTATGTTAACAGTTGATCAATCATTAGTTGTAATGCTTTTTAAGTACTTGCAACAACAAACATTAATGAGCGTTAATAGCAAAGTTAATTGTGTTACAGTGAGTTATGGTAGACAACTCAAGGTCTCTGAACTATTTTGACAATCATCCCCCCTCCAGGTACCCTAGACCACATGTTGCAACATTGCATTGAGTTGTTTATTACAAACTGTCATAGTGGAGCGAGCCATTATCGCCAACACCTTCCTCAACAAAAAAAAGTCATGTTGGAGTCTCAAAATGTGGAGAAGTTAGCTGCTACATACATACTCTTATCAACTAGCCCGTTTTATCTTGGCATAGAAAAAAGTAGGGCTCGTTGCTTATATGAAAACAACAATAACAACAACAACGACGATTGTTTTGAATTTAAGTCAGTGGGCCAGAGTAGTGGAAGAAAACTAAACAAGTTTTTGATATCGACACATTTAGTTAGAGAGAGGGTGGGGGAAAGCGAGAAAGAGAGAGAGAGAGAGAGGGGGTTAAAGTAAAGTTAAATGTTGCATTTGGGAAAGGCATGGGATCATGACATGGCGCATTGCCGAATCAACTGTCGGCATTTATAAACTTGTTGTTTTGTCTTTCTTGCCTTTTGTAAACTTGGATTTTATGCGTGTGGGGTGGATCGTGACATTCACCGTTAAACTGGCGTATTTACGTTCATGTTGCGGTAGACTGATATAACTACATTAAAAACAAATTATGTAAAATTACTATAAATATAATGTGCACACTTAAGAGGGAATATTTAAGAAACGTTGACCTTGGCAATTAGTGAAAATGATTGTGTGTGAATTTATTAAGTAGCTAATTATATTTACACTTACTAATGAATGGTTAGGTCGTTACAATGAATGAAGAAGCCCCAGCTAAGAAGTCATTTGAGTTTGATCTGATGGTAAACGCAAAAGAAGACAGAAACTTCGGCGGAGAGACCAAGTGGCGAAAGATCTCACAAATTACCGATTGAGCCCTGTAAATAGAGGCGTTTGGAAATCTATACAGAGTTCGGTCTATGATAGTCAACTCCGCTGACAACCATTTTTTTTTAATTTTTAACTCTACAGGGCTTTTTGCGGGCTAGAATGGGGAATGCTTTACGCATTTAACCATGAAAGTCGCGTTGCAAAAATGCAACTCTGCACACAAATACCACAAAAGAAACGCGGAAAAGTTAACAAATTTTCAACCTTTACGCTTAAAACAGAGCGTCATTCTGTGTTGCCACCGTATTGTTTTTGGTCGTCAAAGTTAAACATTTTTTAACTTTTGCAATTGATTTTTAACATTTGTTTGCAGAGTTGCATTTTTCAACGCGACGCTCGTCAACGCTCATTCTGTTTAGGCCTTGACGTCCGTAGTCGTCGTCGTCGCGCTCCATCGAACCGGTGGTATTGGCTAAAACCCAACCTATATCACTCCTGGTACAGATTTCACCTCGGAACTATTTTCGCATTACTACGATGTGGACCCCTAGCACTTGGTTTTTAATCCCCTATGCCATTGCGTCGAAGTTCATCTATTTTTTGCCCAGCATTTGTTAATTTTCCAGTATCTTCTGCGCTATGTTCTTGGGAAACGTCGTCAATCAATGTCTCTAGTTCTCTGCGTCGCTCACCCCAGTGGCTGTAGTCGAAGAATGAATGCTCGGCGCCGTCAACAAGTGCACCTACTCATTCGATGCAGATACTTTTTGAAAGTATATACATCGAATGGCCGGATAACATCTGGGTTAGATAGAAGTTGACGTTCTCGTGTCTCCACGTCTGTATGTCAGAGACTAGTCGAATTGACCTACTTAACCAGAGTCTCTTTTAAATACCTCTGTTGCCATCTTTGAGGGGTCTTCTACGCCTCGTGCGAGGTCAATTTAATCCACGCCTTCATTTTGACTCTAACGATTTTGTTGTTGTAGCCACATTTGTATGTGGAAGTAGTTATCCTTGTCAAACTCCATAGATTAGGAAGCTCGTTTCGGTCTAAAGGACCATCCCCGCACTTTAGATACTTGTTTCCTTATTTCTCAAGCAGTACACTCGGATGTATTCTGTATGAGGTGAAAAGGAAACTTATTCCTTTGGAGTTGGCACATACCGTCTTATGGACGGGACGTTAGGTGTTCTTGTTGCCAGATAGCGCAGACGAACTGGTACATACACCAAATCAGCGTGTCTCTTCAGGTCTTTAATAGTTGCGCTGGTAACCAATCGGTTCCTGCTGCCTTGTTCTTTTTCAGGGTCACTGCTACGCTAACCTTGAAAAAATTTCAACATGCTAAGTTGTCTTCCTTTGTAAAGAACAGTTTCGACATGCTGCCATAAATAACCAATATTTTGGCCTTCTTTATCTTCATCCAGTTCATGAAAGTCATTATGGCTAATTAAGTTCAATAGTTACCACAAGAAGCTCGTGTGACGAACAGCTACCCTAATGTCCTCAATTATATTTTACTTTACATCTTTACCAGATACTCGTGCATTATCTTTGCATGTGCTAAGCATTTTTTCGATACGGTGTTACACGCTGCATGTTTTTCATTTTGTGTTGGTTTATTTGTTTTGTTATTTTTTGTATACCTACCTACAATCGCTTTGGCATAGCTTGTCTTTGATTTAACGGCAGATTAATGTTATCATGCAATTAAAATAATTTATATTTTTTCAATTTTTTTTCGTAGCTTTTTTTGCCTGATAGGTTGGTATTTTCGAAATTTCTTTTCATGTCACTCTCTTGTCTCTGTATTGATTACTCATTTACCAGTTTTATTACCAAGTTGTTGTGGTTGATTGCCACCTCATGCTAAAATAACCCGTTCATTTGTTATTGTTGCGCTTTTTGTATTTCTTTCAATACCCCCCTATATGTATTAACCAATCTGTTTGTTGTGCTTAAGCTTCCTTGCGTTTTATTGTTGTTGTTTTATTTTGAATAACTCAGTTGAACTCTCATTTTGTTCTCTGCTCCACGTCTACGTCTTTGTTTATATGTGTCTGTGAGAATGTACTTTCAATACAACAAATTTAATATGTGTCAGACGGCCGGGCAGACTTGTGAATTATTGAACTACTTGCGAAATATTGTAGACAGTGGTCGCAAACACTAGAATTTGGTTGTGTGGCTATCTTGGGAGAAATAATAATAACTGTGCAATATAGAAATCTATAGTGATTTTGTTAACTCACCCCTAGCGATGGACTGAAAGAGATTTATGACAACCATATAGTGGCAGGCGACTTTAACTGCCGAGCAGTAGAGTTGGGGCATGTGGTCGACCAAATCAAGAGGTAGAAGGATATTACAGTCTGCAGCATGGACAGGATTGGTTGCGGTTAGTAGTGGGAGCGTTCGAAGACTACATTGCAAGTGATCTCCAGTACATCGTACATTCTTTATTCTGCTCAGAGAACCATTCCTGCTTCTAACCGAGATGGACCGACATACGCAGGAATCCGAATCCATCGGAAACGCCTTAATAGCAGTGAATCGCATCATGTTCTTAATCTCTGAGAAATGTGATAAAGCAATGCCGAGGATAAGGGGCCGAGATTAATCGGAGCTGCTATACACTATTGGAATGATTCAATCGATGATTGCATCCGAAAAAGTAAAAATTACATCAGAGCTTAACACAGTGGGGCAGCAGAATCAGAACATACTCAGCTAAAACGGGCATTGGGAGCGCCATTAGCAAAAGATTTGGATACAAAGTGGTAAAGAAAAAGGTTGGAATAAAAAGCACAAATATGGAAAGACGGAGTACCAGTAGAGGTCAAAAATATAATCACCGAAAGGCGACCAGATATGCTTTTGAACATCGATTACAGATCGAAAATTTCCATATGCATGGAAACAGCAAAAACTTGTTTTGATCGGCAAGGGTAAATGTGATCCACAATCGCCATCGATGTATTCTGTGTCCATCATACACCCTGGCCTGTAAAGCCTAGAGCCGCGAATGCAATCGTTGCAGGAGGAGGACTTTCGGCAACGGCAACATGGCTTCCGCCCAGGGTAGACGACAATAGAAGCCCTAAAGTATGCAGTTGAGGTTGTGGAAGCAAGCCAACGGCTGAACCAACTTAACAGACCCATCATCCTACTAGCATCCTGTTGGGTGACCCTATTGCGGGCCATGAAGATGGACTTTATAGTGCCGGAGTATCTGACGATGATCATGAGAAGTTATTTGAGGGACCGGGTGCTCTCCTACACACCCACCTAGGGTATGCGGAGGCAAACTTCTGTCAAACCAGCAAAAATTAAAGCTTCTAGGAATCGAACAAGGATAATCGAGAGACCATTGTATATGGGAGCTATATTAGGTTACGGCTCAAGAAATCAAATCGGGATATCCGTTTATATGGGAGCTATATCAAGTTATAGACCGATTTGGGCCGTTCTTGGTACAACTGTTGGAATTCATAACAGTCATAACCCATTTGGAATCCCCAACGACCTACATCAATAGTAAGTATCTGAGCAAAGTTTTAAGCGGCTAGCTTTACGCGTTAAACCGCTATCGTGATTTCGACAGACGGACGGACACGGCTATATCGACTAGGAACGTCGAGACGATTAAGAATATATATACTTTATGGGGTCTTAGAGAATATTTCGAGGCGTTACAAACGGAATGACTGGATTAGTATACCCCCATCCTATCGTGGTGGATATAAAAATCTGTGAAAACATTTTCATTTGCTGTACTAAGTTCATCACTGAGTGGAAATTTGACATTTACTCAAAAGCGTGATGAAACGTTTTTAAATTTAGATGAAAAAGAGGAATTTTCATTCATTGTCTTTTAAATAATTAACAATTGTTAGCAAATATAGCTCTACTAATTTTATTTATTTTTTTGTGATAACACTACGCAAACAACACGTTTACCAAAATAATGTTGGTGGTAAAACATATGATGGCAGAGTTGCCAATATGTCTTTTTATTGCAAAGAACGCTTTTGTGAACACTACGCAAACAACAGATTTTACCAAAATAATGCTGGTGGTAAAACATATGATGACAGAGTTGCCAATATGTCTTTTTATTGCAAAGAACGCTTTTGTGAATATTTCTACAACAAGCGAAACAATGTTTTGTGAGAATTTTTTGTGTGTGTTGGCAAACCCTCGATCAGCTTGATGGCAAATTGGCGGATTGCACCATATGATGTATGGTTGTTGTACAAATGAGACCACCTTTAATTGTTTCGCCATGAAAGCTTCTATGGGATGACCAAGTGGAAAAAGTCATCTCTTCAGTAGATGCCAAAAATTGGTGATGAAGCCCAAAAGATGGATTGGAATTCTATACTGAGTTCGGCTAATGGACCAAACGATCTGTGACGGCCAACTTGGAAAGTACTTGTTGTCTTTCTTCTCATCTTTTTTGGCTTTCTTTAAACCACTGTTAGTCAACCTTTTTAGGCGATTTTGTGTCATATTTTATTTGGCCTGCATTTTTGTTTTTATTTTTTTTTACTCGCTTCCCCTTTCTTTACATTAGCCATAAATAGAGATCCGTTTTTTCCAAAAAAAAAACTAAGCTGGTGTGCGTGCCCTATGTTGTTTTTGGTATAAAAAAGCATTAAATTTCATTTAGACAAAATTCATATGAAAATCACGAATACACCTTCGTCCAATTACAGCTAAATTTTGGCTATTCACTGTTAGTAGTTGGTTTAATAACCAAAAACAAAAATTATAAAGCTTTAATGCAGCCACGTTGTTAAGAGTTGTTATTTTGTTTATTAATGTTTTATAACAGCGTGTACAGCGGAATAAAAATGTATCCCAATAATAATTCCCGCAACCTATTTTCATGGTTGCATTTGAATTCCCCTTTCTCTTTTTTCTTGGCAACCCCAAAATCACAAACATTCAGTTAAACTCAGCTACAAACAAGAGCGCAATAAGAAGAGAGCCAGGAACAATTGATTCTCATTTGCATTGAATTACATTAATTAACTTGAGTATTGTAAACTCGCATATACACGCACACTCACACATAGGCAGTCATACAAACGAAAATAACATTCAAAATAAATTATTTATATTTAAAAAGGCTTTTATTGCTTTTATTGTTTATCTGCTTTTATGTCTGTCTATTTTAGTTTATTTGACTTGACTGTCTGTCTGAATGTTGACGTTTACTAAAACTTATCATTTGTGAGAGTATATGTGTAAATGTGGGCTTGTTTGTATTTCAGTTTCTAATCTCAAACGCCCCCATTTTCAATTGAGTTTCTTGTTTTTAACTTAAGCAATGTAAATGTTTTTTAAAACTATCAAAAAATTTAAATACTCTAGTAGGTCTTTATAATATGTATATAGTATGTATGTACGTATTAGGTTTTTCCTGCAGCTACACCATTTTCCGTTGAAATTTAGAACAACAAGTTTAGTTAAATTTTCAGAAACACTACATTTCGAAGATGGTTGCAACAATATTAGCGAAATTTTATTTGTATCCTTATAGTAACTCAAATACACGAAAATTGGGGTCAAGCCACTGGTGGAAGCTTCCCACCCACTAAAACCTACCAAACTGACATTTGACCTGATCATGGCAATATGGTACACAAATTAAAAATCTTTGGGAGTAGAGTCCGTACTAATCTTAATTATTCCCATCCCAATAGAACCCCCCAAGCTGAGATCGATCGGGACAATATCGGTCTTAAATGAAAGAACTGGAAATCCGATATCTAAATTCCGTGACAAGTGCCTGGACATGCAGGTCGTTCAGGGCCGTATGGGACCCCAAAAAACCTCCCAAATGGTCATATAATGCTATCGGGAAAATATGTGACTCAAATTTAAGTTCTTTTGGAGAACTGTACAAATCTGATCTGATAGTTGAGACCACATTTTGGGCCTGGTCGCGACAATATGGGACTCATTTCAAATTAATCATGTGTATTCGGTTCCGATTTCCTGTAATCGCTTGGCACAATTTTGACAGCATATAAAACAAAACAAAATTACCCTTAAGATCCCACAAAATACACATACAAAATGTCACAAAAAATTGTTCGCTAAAATTTCAGGCGTTCAGCGTCATAGGCGGACATGCTAACCTCTACGCTACGGTGTCCTCATGTAAAACTTTTATAATTTTTTTGCTATGCTATTCTTTCAATATAAAGCATTGAATTTAAAGAAAATGAAAATATATTATATTTAGACTTTTTAAAAAATAAAATAATAAATGAATATATTATTTTTTTTATTTTTAGGATAATTTATGGATATTAACAGAACTCTCGCAGATAATAAAACTTTAAGGTAACATTTTTTTTCTTTTTATAATCAACTAGATGAACCGGGCCCGCTCCGCCCATACTTTATGTGGAACAAAATTATCCTTTGAATATTTATTTTCGTGCCCCAAATACATGGTCCCACATTTGAATATCAGATTCGTATTCTACTCCCAAATACCTTTGTTTGAGCCCCATATTGCGATGGTCAGTGAATAATTGCTGTTTGTGGGGTGTTTTAGGGAAGGGGTAGACCCCCAAAATCTTTCATTTAAGTCCCACAATGACGTGGTTGGCAAATATGCCCGATTTAGGAGTGTTAGCCCTGAAAATATATCAGGATCTTGCTCTACTCTCAATTATCATTTAGTTGAACCCCATATTGCCATTCACCTCAAAATTGGATATTAAATTCGTTTCCTAATCTGAAATACCTTTCATTTAAACCCCTTATTGTAAAAATTCAGCAAATATCTCCGGTTTAGGGTATGGGCCCTAAAAACTATCAACATCGAGATCCACTCCCTTTAAGACCCAAAATTGTCATGGTGAGCAAATACGTCCTATTTGGGCGTTGTTATGGGGCTGGGACGTCCCCAAAGCAGTTGGTCCCGAATGTTGATATCAGATTCGTGGTCCACTTCCAAATACCTTTCATTTGAGACCCATATTTCCATAGTCGGCAAACATGGCCGGTTTCGGGGGTGTTTTTGGGGATGGGGGGGCCGTTCTGTGACTTGGCCATGAAAATATATATCAGATTCATGTTCTACTCCAAAATACTTCTTATTACAGCCTGATATTGGAATGGTCAGCACATACGTCCTATATGGATGGTTTTATGGGGATGGGGTGGCCCCATACACAATTTTTCCCATATTGCCATGGTGGGTAAATATGTCCGATTTAGGGATGTTTTGGGGGTTGGGTGGGCCCCCAAAAACTTGATCCGACATTTGGATATCAGATACGTTATCTAATCTTAAATACCGTTCATTTGAGTCCCATATTGCCGTGATTGGTCTATGTATGCATTTTGTAGGTTTTGGGGATGGGGCGGCACCCCATCCGATATTTGGATACAAAATTTTTGTTTTTAGGTTACTATAAAAAGCACAGAAAATTTGCCTTAAATCGCACCACCCATCTCCGAGATCTGGCGTATCTGAAAATTAGGGTAAGGGGGAGGGTCCGGCCCCTTTCAGATATCAAAAAATTTAGTACCCTATTTTCACCACGGAATCATCATGCACCATCCAAGAAAATCTGCTCAGCTGTTTTTGGGTCTATAAGGAACACACAACCAAACAAACACAAATTGATTTTTATGTATAAGAAGATATGTTTCACTCCGAAATGGTGTACCATTCCTATTACAATTTTCCCAAGCATTTATTATTAAATGTTTGTCCAACAAATACAACAATAGCATTACAACCCATTCAAGTATTTATTTATTAGATTTATTCGAAGAGCCAGAACATGTGCGCTGCAACTTTACTTGAAATTTTGATAAGATTTCCAGTTTGGCATTCGTTTCCTTGTTGTGTTAAGAACAAAAAGGAAGCATGTGTGTTAGTTGTGTTGTGTGAAAGTGTGTTCCACTTTGGCAGTATTTATGGTATATTGTACAAAAAATGCAATTTAGAAAACAGATTTATTGTCTATTTTTATTTGTAACAGCCCCTTTTGACCAGAGCAATTGAAAAAGATTCAACTTTTTACTCGGATAAATGCCGTATTAATTATGGGGAAAATTGCCAAAGATGCTTGAAAGTAATTTTTCTTGAGAATTAAATTCAATATATGATAGTTTTTTTTTCTTTAATGGTTTTATGGGTTAAAGATTATCTTTCTTAAATATTTTTGATTGAGGAGAATGCAAATGCAAATGCTGAATTTAGGAAATACATTTTAAAGCAATATTGAAATTTTGGCTTAGGAATAACACTAAGATAAATGTAGTGAGAATATTTACTGGGAACTACAATATTTACACTAAACAATTAAGAAACATTATAAAGAGAAATATATACTTTTAAATATCAATAAATGTACAGGGGCGGTTCGGAAACTTCTTAGCCTAGCATAAAAAAGCGCGGTATAAACAGAAAAAAGTTAAGTGTTTTGGGAAACTTCCATCTCTGCTATGAACACATGTCAAATGTTGTTTCGATCTGGCAACTCCTTCATATAGAAGCAGGTGTTCACAAAAGACGCATCCTCAACTTTTTTACAATGGGAAAATTAGAAATGCGTGGTGTCATTAAATATTTACATAAAAAAGGTTTTTCGGGACAAGAAATTCATTATGATATGGTGAATGTGTTAGGTGAAAGTACTCCTTCATATGCAACAGTAAAAAATTGGATTGCTGGATTTAAACATGGTCGTACAAGCATTGAAGATAAACCACGTGGTGGACGTCCAAAAACACCAACAACAATAGAAATTGTAGCCAAAGTGCATGATATGGTATTAAATGATCGACGAATAAAAGTGCATGAAATAGCTAATATCATGGGCATCTCAAATGATCGAATCCATTTAATTTTGCATGAAGAACTAAAGATGAAAAAAACTTTCTGCAAGATGGGTGCCGCATTTGTTAACAGTCGACCAAAAACGCATAAGAATGAACATTTCTCAAGCTTGTTTGGATCGTTTTAAGCTAAATAAAATGGATTTGAAGCGTCGTTTCATAACTGTTGAAGAGATATGGATCCACCACTATACTCCAAAGACAAAAGAACAACCCAAACAATGGACTGAAGCTGAAGGAAGTGCCCCAAAGAAGGCAAAAACAATTCATTCGGCTGTTAAGGTTATGGCAACGGATTTTTGGGACTACAAAGGTATTTTATTGAGTGACTATCTGCAAAAGGGTAAAACAATAAATTCAGAGTGCTATTGCAACCTTTTAGATCAATTAAATGTCCAAATTCGAGAAAAACGTCCTGGCTTACAACACAACAAAATAATTTTTCATCAAGACGAGTTGCTTGACCACTCACCTTATTCTCCTTCCCAAATCAAAAAAAAATTTTGCTGGCAAGCGTTTTACCTCAAATGAAGATGCAGTTACAGTTGTAAACCACTATTTTGAAGACCTTGAGAAAAACTATTTTAATCGAGGGATAGAATTGCTAGATAAGCGTTTTAATAGATTTCGCACATTTTCCAAATTCGTTGAAACTCATTTTCTATTTTCTACATTTCTAAGCAATTGGAAAGCCTTCTAATCCTTTTTTCTTCTGTTTTTCACTGTTTTTACGACATATTGGCTTTTTTGGTCTCAATTCCTTAATATATTTCTAAGCATTCTTTTGTTTTTTCTAGCTACTGCATCTTTACTTTAGAGTATGTAACCTACACATGTGTAGCAAATTTAAAACTCTTCATGAGTGTATTATTTTCATTTTAATTGCAGTTAATTGTTATAAATTTATATTGAGATCGATTCATTCCCTGAACGTTTTTATAGCGCAACTGAGTAACTTCAGTAAGTAAATATAATGCGTATACTCAAAGAGGAATGATGACGATGATGTTCATGTTGACATACGCATTGACGATGGTAACGATGCGAAAAATCCCAATCTTACTCATGGAGTTGTATGAGGAATACGAGGTACAATATGTATAAATACTGACAGTATTGAAAATAGAAATGTAGGTAACTACTAGCAGTGTTAGAAATCGAAATATTGCTTAACGACCCCACAAAGCGTATATATTGCCCTCTAAAGTTGGCACATATTTTCTTTTCTCCTTCTGCCATGCCCTGGGTATGCTAAGGTTCTAATCACCTATTATGGGTTTTACTAGCCAGATTGTACATAAATATGACGCAGAAGAGAAATCCTCCGGAATTGGCCTTATTCCGTCAACACCTTCGTATATAGACATCTGCCTGTCTAGGCAGTATAATCTTAGTTCCCTATTTATATTCTATAGAGTGAACTACGACATCGGTTGAATTCACCATACCATCGATAAGCATTGGTCCCTGATGGAGCTTCATCGCCAAAAATTTATTTAAATTCATCGAGGCACTGTTGTAGAGTTAATCCACGTCGAAAGTTGTAAAAAATAATCGCACGAAAATGTTCGCGATTTAATTCCATTTTTTGTGGGCGAGATGAATCCTTTAAGTTACTGTAAACAACACAAATATCGCTCGTATGTCAAAACGTTCTGAGGACGTATAACCTGAAAAATGTCAAGCTTAACGATGGAGCTGTCAGTTGGCAGATTGCAACACAAGGGTTGTCCAATCCCGAAATACAAGAGGCAACCCTCGTAAGAGTGTGTTATACTGCAATGAACATTTGTACTTTCCGGAAGCCTAATAGTGTCTTGGTAAAAAGTCGAGTCTATATTTAGGGTCGGAATGTTAAGAAAAGTTTCATTCAATACGTTTATATCACCATACCGCGTTAAGCCTTAAAAATTGTTGTAATTGTTCCTGGGTTGTTTGTTTTTGATGTCAGCTACCATTGTACTAGCAATAAATTTAAGTTCACTAAAAGTAAAGATAACGAAAATGTTACGTTAGGTTTGCGTTAACTTGCATTTACGTTAGATGTGCGTTACCTTTACGTTGAATTTGCTTTAATTTATGCCTTTACGGTCTTTGTTAGGACAATAAGAGTCGAGATCGTGAAGTACGGGTAGTTTTCCACGGTTGGGTTAGGTAATAGTGGCAGTCTGAATTCAGACTCACATGGCACCTATCGGCAGCTCAAAGCTCGCTAACAGGGTGCTTATCTTCTAGTATAAAGAGGAGATTACAGCCATAGTCGTCACAATTCGTAATATTTTGGTTACGGGCTAAAGTGTACTTAGGGGAACGAAAAGACAGATGGCATTGCCATAAGTTGGAGCATGGACGATGAACGCTCAGTTAGCATTGTAGAAGATTAAAATCACGTACCGGGACCTTATTTTGATGTACTCCAGGCCTACTTACGTCTACTCCACGTATATTCTTTATGTAAAAATGCAAATTTTGCCCATGAACATTCCACTAAGGAACAGGGGCAAACTTCTCACATATCAATGAGTGCAGTCCGATTCAAGTTTTAAGCTCAATGATAACGTAGGTAAATAGGTTAACGTTTACTCTAACGACGTATACCCACGCAGTCTACGTATGCTTTACATATTATTGTATTGGTAAGTCGATCTAGCTACCAATTCAGCAACCTTAACTTTATATTACTTCTTATTAACTTTATGTTAACATTTTTATAAATTTAAATTCACTAAAAACAATGATTGCGAAAGTGTTACTTTCCATTAAATTTTCGTTAATTTACGCCAAATTTATTGTCTTTGTTCGGACAATAATAATCAAGAAAGTGAAGTCACGGGAAGACCCACAGCTCGTTAGAGGAATACTTAACTTCCAGTCGTCACAATTCCCTATGTTTTGATTTAGGGCTAATGTGAGGAGGAGAACGAAAAGACAGATGGCATGGCCATAAGTTCAAGCGTGGACGATGTAGCATTGCAGAAGATTAAAACGTAACCTTACTTGTGTGTACTCCAGGCATGCTTACGTTTACTCCACGTATATTTAGGTAGGGTGACGTTTCCTCTAATTACGTATACCCACGTGCAGTCTATGTATGCGTTACATGTACATATTAACGTATGCTTATGTATACTCTACGTTTACTTTATTTTTTGTGCATAATTTTACGTATACTCTACGTAATGAACTTTACGTTACACTTTCGTAAAGTCCCACTCAATTGAATTTAAATCTACGTGAACTCTTACTTATAATAACTCACATGGTCGCTCTAAGTTAACCAATATAATATCCCCGCATCTATTCTACTTCGATGTTAAATCTTCAATAAGCAAAGGTTACGTTTATTTAAACGCTACGTTACGTGTTTTATAATTATGTTTTCATTTTTCTATTTTTTTACTTTTTACTATTATTTAAAACTTTCCAAACCAAACTCGAATATAGAACATTTTAAGAATTTGATGTTACAATCTTTAAATCTAGTACTCAAAGAGCTAGTTGCAATGTCGCGATGTAGTCGTATCTACTTTGATTGTTGGTGGGCGTGTGTGTGTGTGTTTGTTTTCATTCTCGATGTTTCTCAAAAAGAAGACATTAATTGCCATTAACAGCTGTGTTTGCAGTACCATGAGAAGAAGAGCATCACCATCGTCATCAGGCAAAGAAAACAACAACAATTACAAATGCTAACACACAGTCTCATTACAATTAACAAAATTGTGTTGTAGCTCAAATAGCTGATAATGAGGTAGAAAGAATTCAAAATGGACAATTTGAAAGGCAGAACAGATAGACAGCAATACGGATTCAGTCAAAAGAAACAGTGACTGACTGAAGTACTGATGACTGAGACATTAGAGAGTCTTCGTTGAATAGAAAGTGCAATTGATGTACAGTAAGAGACGACTCTTTCTCTATACACAGAAAGAATGTTTGATGGTGAGTGCTTGTGCCATGTTTGAAATTCATTTAAATTTAGCCACGCTGACTGAGTGACTCATTTGAGGCGGCCTCTGAGAGACACTACTTAAACATAACAAAACACAGGGAAAATGATTATGAAAATTGACAAGTTGTCGGACATGTACAATGACGACAAACTACGAGTACTTTAATCAGTCAAATTTTGTTAAAATGACTTGTCTTCTTTTGGCAAACTTACCTTTCTTTCTCCTTTATGGCAGTCCCATTCACCATGGACGACTACCCACAGACGTCTATCTTTCTAATTTTGCCTAGCTTTGTGTTACATTTGAGTTTGAAGGTACCATTCACTCACACACATTTGCATATTGTCTGTGTCATCATTCGTCGTGTTGCTTGGTTGTACCACACCAACATGATGCAATTACATCTAATTACTTTCACACAATAATGACAAAATTTCCACAAGACAGTCGGACAGGCAGAAAGTCAGGTAAAACCAGGGGTCCTACCAGCTAAGTAACCACCATACTACTGGTAGTCATCCAATCACTTGTGACGGCCGACTTGTACTTTGGCTAAGGCGTCACGGTAATGTAACCATCTCAACCATGGTTAATAGTATCCTTATTGCATTTTTTGGCTCCCATCATAGCCCACACCACTCCCTGAAGGATGTCTCTTTCGTTTTTGCTTCCTTAAAATATGGCAACTGTGTTGCTTTTACTCCATTTTCTTTTGCCATAGTCCCAAGCCCATTACTGGTCTTTGGCATGAGATAACCCATTAAATTATTGTGCATATCTCACTTAAATGACGGCAAATACCAGGTAATCAAATGAGAAATTATGGGCTAAAAGGTAAATAGAAATTAATACTCGTTTGGCTTTAATAACATTTACCCAAATTGCATTTTAATTTACAAAGTGATTTAAAAAAAACGGAAAAAGGAAACAAAATGGTCTTTCCTCTAAAGTGAAAGGTTATGGAATCATAGGGGAAAATTGTGGTAATAGTAGCTAAAGTAATAATTTGTGGCATCTACAAGGTTTGAGGCCAGGGCTTGTGTAGGTGCTGCCAATTATTAGCATGACTTTTTGCTTATTTCAGTTAACGAACTTGAAAGTTATATCCATATGCCTGCCTTGTTCGCCATTTGTATACCCTCCACCATGGATGGTTCTTTTTGTAACACCTCGAAATATGCGTCTAAGACCCCATAAAGTATATATATTCTTGATCGTCATGTCATTTTAATCCGATCTAGCCATGTCCGTCCGTCTGTCGGTCTGTCTGTCGAAAGCACGCTAACTTTCGAAGGAGTAAAGCTAGCCGCTTGAAATTTTGTACAAGTACTTTCTATTAGTGTAGGTCGCTTGGGTCCAAATCGGTCCATGTTTTGATATAGCTATGGGCTTCTAGAGGGCGCAATTTTTATTCGATTTGGCTGAAATTTTGCACGTGGTGTTTTGGTATCACTTCCGACAACTGTGCTAAGTATGGTTCAACTTGTTTGATAACCTGATATAAACCGATCTTGGATCTTGACTTCTAGAGGTTCCAGAAGTTCAAGAGGGCGCAATTCTTGACCGATTTGGTTGAAATTTTGCATGAAGTGTTCATGTATGACTTCCAACAATTGTGCTAAGTATGGTCAAAATCGGTTCATATCCCGATATAGCGGCCATATAAACCGAACTCACGATTAGACTTCTTGAGCCGCAAGAGGGTGCAATTCCTATCCGATTTGGTTGAAATTTTGCACGACGTGTTTCGTTAAGACTTCCAACAATTGTGCTAAGTATGACCCAAATTGGTCCATAACCTGACATAGCTGCCATATAAACCGATCTTAGGTCTTCACTTCTTGAGTTTCTAGAGGGCGCAATTCTTATCCGATTTGGTTGAAATTTTGCATGAAGTGTTCATGCATGACTCCCAACAACTGTGCCATTTAGCTGCCATATAAACCGATCTCCCACTTTGATTTTTTGAGCCTCTGGAGGGCGCAATTATAACTCGCTTTGGCATAGGATATGCTTTAACGTCTCATCATCGCCCCCACATGCTGTCACTTTGCGCACCAATTTTGCATAAGTAAACTCGTAGTCCTATGTGTCCTGTTTTGGTACCGAAATCGTTACCGACCTCCTGCTTACTTCCTTCCAGTAATAGACTCGTTTTCTCACAATTCGGATTTTCGTCGTTCTACAGACCGTTTCGCTATTCCTCAGTATTACATGTGCGTTCGTATCCCACGCTGTTATCTCGGAATACGTCGACCCCAAAGGCTTCGGGTTAAACAAATTCATTGACGGCAGCCCTCTGGCCTTCACTGCCAAATCTTCTGCTTTTTTATTCCCCGTTCCTACGCTTTGGCCCTGCACCCAAACGATGCAGATTGTGTCATCCTCAGTGAAGGCGTTATCTCTTTCTTACACTGCAAGACTATTCGTGACCTTTCTCGCTGTTATTGCCCCTATTGCCGAGTTGTTCACGCTCGACGTCCTCGCGTTAGCACCAGACCACCTCACGCATTCCGTGATCGCCGGATCTCCGCCTGCAGGACCGTATTAAAGTCAAACAGTTTTTGGGTTCTCAATCTAGATCCCCAGGCCCACTCTGTCCTCTAGCTTTGATCGATTAGATAAACAGGTTGACTAAGTTTTGTCAAGATTTTTTTCCTTATAAAACTCATCCAAACAGTTGTGTGGTATCCAACTTGTTTCCCCATCTTTCCTAAGGAAGCAAACTTTTGGAACTATGCCCCGCTTCGCTGCCACAGCCTGCACACATTTTAATGTCCTTTCGTCAAATGTTCTCTTTTTTGTTAATTTAAGTTATAATCAACTCTCCCTTGCCCATTTCAAGTTGCTGGCCAAAAGTGAAACTAACCAAAAGGAAGATTCCACTTCTGCTTCCTTGCACAAATTGCAAATAAAAGTTACACTAAGCAATTCCATTTTTTTTTGGGCGAATAACAAAAATAGTTTCCCCAACTATTACTGGCTTGCGATGGTCACTGACATCATTATGCCCCCACAAAGCTGCAAAATATCATCATCACCAACACCACCGTCACTGTAGCCGCAGGACATTATCTCCAGGTCTCCATCTTCCCATCTTGTTGTATCTCTTGTAGAGTTGGGAGTGAATGTAATTTTTATGACATTATGTGAACTCATGAACTCAATCTACAATGAGTGGGCACTCTGGAGAATATCCTTAATGTGAAAGGTAGCAGAACATTACCAGCGCGTCCAATGTAGCCTTAAAATATACTTGCGATTTTTTTTTTATCTTATGGGTAGGGAGATAGAAAGTGTGGGTGGGGTTGGTATGGAGAACCTTGTCATAAAAATAAATACATACACAAAAACAAACCCCTTAAGAGGATAAACTGCCTTCTATTCATAAACTAAACGGGTAACATTATCCTTGCATCACACCAACCGAGCCTCAATTACTATCTTTGCAAATGGTAATATGCAGGTGTTGAGGTATGAGGTATGTACATAAGGCCATTTTTTGTGAGTGTGTGTGTATGGAAAATGTTAATGGATTTTGTGAATATGTTGAGAAAATTTTATTTACGAAGCATGTCTTCAGCCATGAGCTTGATGACCTTTTTCTTAAAGTTAAAATGGTACCTAACATATTCATACACGTAACATTTAGGATACTTAAGTTAAGGATAATTAAGTCATCAGACCAAAAAAAATATCGCATTACAGTCACCAAAGTGGAGAAGAACAGAAAATAACGGAAATCTTTGATATCTAAAACCATAATATCAGAAATTGGATGAAAAATTAAACTGACCGGACAAATTTGAAGTCATATTTTCAAGACTTTGGCGAATAGATCAAAATTTTGATGTAGCTCCCATAAAGGTTTAGGTAAGAGTGACATTCTATATTCCAAAACGACTCACTTAGACTATTTTAGCCCATTGTGACACCCCGCACTGGTAATCCCAGTAAGCTACCAACTCAAGTCTACGTGGAATTTATGGCTAACTAGCTGTAGCTCGGAGGGCTTACGGTCATTAACGTTTGGGTGTTTGATATACTCTATTCTTAAAAGTCTTTAATTCAGCCCGATATTGTAATGATGTCCGATTTGGGGGTGTTTTAGGGGGTGAGGTGGTCCCCTAGACACCTGGTCCTGAAAAAAATATCTGCGTTGTGCCATTTATTTAAACTCCATATTGCCATTGGTTTAACGGGAGTTTTTGAGATGAGGCGTCCTCAAACTCTTGGCCCCAAATTTTGTACTATTTGGAGGGTGTTTTGGAAAAGGGGCGGTGCCCCAAATACATGATCCCACATTTAGATATCAGCAAAATCAAAAATCAAACATCATTCATTTGAACCCCATATTGGCATTGGCCTCAAAGTTGGATATCAAATTCGTTTTCTAATCTCAAATACCTTTCATTTAACCCCTTATTGCAAAAGTCAGCAAATATTTCCGATTTGGGCTATGGGCCCAAAAAACTGTCAATTTCGAGATCCACTCCCTTTACTACCCAAATTGTCATGGTGAGCAAATCCGTTCCATTTGGGGGATGGATGGATGGATTGATATCAGATTCGTGGTATACTCCCAAATATCTTTCATTTGAGCTCCATATTTCAATAGTCGCAAACATGACCGGTTTGGTAAGTGTTTTGGGGGATAGGGCGGCCGTTCAGTGACTTGGCCCTGAAAATATTTATTAGATTCGTGTTCTACTCTAAAACACCTCTTATTACAGCCCCATAAGCACTTTTTCCCGAATATTGATATCAAATTCCTGCTTTACTCTCAAAGACCTTTAATTTGAGCCCAATATTGCTATAGTCGTATATCTGTCCTTTTTTGGGAGTGTTTTTGGGAGGGCCCCCCCAAATAACTTGGTCCCACATTTGGATACCAGATTCGTATTCTACAATACACTCAAATACCTTGTATCTAAGACCCATATTGCCATGGTCAGTAAAAAAGTCCTGTTTGGAGGGTGTTTTGGGAAAGATTCGTATTCTACTCGCGAATACCTTTCATTTGAGTTCCATATTGCCATGGTCGGTAAATATGTCCGATGTAGGGGTGTTTTGGGGGTTGGGGTGGTCCCCCTAACACTTGGTCCGACAATTGGATATCAGATACGTTTTCTTTTCCTAAATACATTTCGTTTGAGTTCCATATTGTCGTGATTGGTCTAATTATATATGGTAGATTTTAGGGTGGGGCCCCCTAAATACCCCATCCAAAATTCGGATACCAAATTTTTATTTTTAGGATACTATAATAGAGCACAAAAAATTTCGCTTAAATCGCAGCACCCATCACCAAGATCTGGCGTTTCTGAAAAGTAGGGTAAGGGGGAGGGTCCGCATCCCTCTATTGTATAAAGAGTTTGAATCGTGGATGTCATGACACTAAAGATATAAAAGACAGTGGTTGCTCAGAAAAATTAACAGTTATGTACTTAGTTTCACTTTTTTGCCTTTTGTGCGTTGTACACTGAAGCGGCAGCCCTTGTCGATGAAAGACTCCATCGGGCCAGTCCGGTACGTACAATCGGCTGCCACGGGATTGAACCAACTGTGTGGTGTTGAACCGAGACTTCAATTGTGGAGACTCTAAAGATACAGCATACATTGATTGCTCAAAATATTAAATGTTGCGGAATTTAATCGAATTTTTTTGTCTTTTTTACTACTTTGTGGTATAATAAAATCTCATTAATAGTGGTTGTGGAGACTTTGATGATACCAAACTTACTTATTGCCCAAAAGATCAAAAGTTGCCTTTGTTATCATGTCCGCTTATGACGCTAAACGCCTGGTTTCGAACCCTGGCGGGACCATCAGAAAGAAAAATTCAGTGGCGGTTTTCCCCTCCTAATGCTGGCAACTATGACATGTAAAAATTTCTCTCCAAAGAGGTGTCACCCTGCGGCAAGCCGTTCGGACTAGGCTATGAAAGGGAGGTCCCTTATTATTGAGTTTAAACTTGAATCGGACATCACACATTGATATGTGTTACTTACTTAATCGAATGCTCTTGGGAAAATTTGCATTTGCCTTTTGGACCACTGTGCGGTGTTGAACACCTACACTTTTTTGTTTACTTTTGGGCTACTGTGCTTTATGAGGCAAAGAACTTCAATCATATTTGCAAACTGCAGTAGTTGTTTAAAAGATCAAAAGTTCAGGATTTATTTCAATTTTTTTTGCCTTTTGAATTACTGTGCGGCGTCGAACAGAGACTTCAATCGTGGTTGTAAAAAGACTTTATGATACCAAACGCAATTATTGCCCAAAAAATCACTAGTTTCTGTCTCATTTCCACTTTTTGCATTTTGGACCACTGTGCGGTGTTGAACCGAGTTCTTCAATAATATTCGTGGAGACAATAATGATATAAAAGGCTGTGATTGTCCAAAAAAAATTTTCAATACTTGCTAACTAATTTCCACTTTTTTGTCTATTGTACCACTGTGCGGTCGTGGCTTTAGAGAGAGCGATGATAGAAAATACAGTAAATGCCCAAAGGATCAATAATTGCTGATTAACTGGCAATTTTTTGCCTTGAAAAAAAATTTTCCAATTTTGGTCCTGGAGATGCTGAAGATACACAATGCAGTTGCTGCGAAAGTGTTTGACTTATGTTCACTTTTTTGCCTTTTGGGCTACTGTGTAGTTTGTTCAATAGTTATCAAAATGACACTGATACAAAAAGCTTTTGTCATTTTGACAACTGTATGCTAATGAACTGTGTGGTGTTGTGCAGAGACTTCAATCGTGGTTAAAGCGACACTGATGACTTTAAACTCATAGCTTGGCCAAAAGCTCACAAGTTGGTGCTTTTTTTAATTTTTCACTTTTTTGACCACTGTGCAGTGTTGAATAAATGGCTTTAATCGTGATCGTTAAGAACACTGTCCAATATAGAACACTGTGCGGTGGATGTGGATATGGTTCTGAGGCATGGGTACTTGTGAAAGCAGACGAGGTAGTGCTTGGAGTGTTTGAGAGAAAGGCGTCGTATGAACCACGAGCTGAATGACGACGATGGCACAGTAACTCGTATCAAAATACAACGACTGTGTTGGTTAGGTCATGTTGTCAGAATGGATGAAGTAGCTCCAGCAAAGAAGTCTTTTGAATGGTACAAGAAAACCAGGACGACCAAAAGCCCGATGGAAAAATCAAGTGGTGCGAGTCACCTCGAAACTTTGTGTCAGAGATTTTAGAATGAGCGCCGAAGATCGAATGGAATAAATGTTCTGCCATAGTCAATTAAAGTAAAGTAAAGTGCGTTCGAAGTTTCATCATGGTCGTAGAGACACTGACGATGCAAAACACAGTGGTTGTCTGAATTGGCCATACAAATTTTAAAAAATAAAGCTTTTTCTACGTTTTAATCTTTCTCTATAGCACTAGAAAAAAACACTGTTCTCACCAAAATATGCTACTTGGCTCCTCCAGGCTCTACCTGGGAAATGTTATACTTACCTTGTTCTTATTACCTTTGCTCTAATGTTCCCCTTTTGAGAAATTCAACATGAATGAATGTTTGATGGTGGCGATAAAGTAAAAACCCCCTTCTATCTACATATCTTCTCGGTGCTCTGCACAAGCCCCAAAACACCAAGGATAAGTGCTAACCATAAAGAAGAAGAAAACAAGAAGAGAATAAGAAAAAACGAAATGAAATACCCTGCTCAAAATGTAATTTCAAGCTGCCAGCTGAAATGCCATATAAAGATTCACAAAATATTTCAAAGAGCCAAAAACGAAAAAATACAAAACACCAATAAACTTGAGCCCAAAACGGACGAAACATGATACTTCACTCCAAACAAAGTAACAAGAGCTAAAAACATAAATGCCTAGAATTTTTTTTGTGGCCAAGTTCTGCTCTAGTGTTGTTAAGTTCTTTGGCATTGTCGTCATCATTTCGTTTGTTTGTTTTGTATTTTTTAGCCTAGTGCATGGTTGGTTACATGCCGATGCACTTAGAAAAATCAAGTAAATGTAAAGAAAATTTCAAATAAATTTAATATACTTTAGAGTAGAGTTCAGCGGCACTTTTTTGTAGTTGCCTCTTCTTTAGAGTATCGGATAGGGTCTGCTTAATAAAAAACGAGTTGCTAATGCAAAAAGCAAAGCTCAATAACATAGCTTTTTAGAAGTTGTAAAGCCGGTTAAGCTCTGTTTGCCTTCTGAGTTTTATTTTAATCTCATCATCCTTATATACATATTTCACATTACGGTACTTTGTCTATTTTTACAAACTAATCCTTAAAAGTAAACAACAATTCTAATCTTCAACTAATTTATCTAGCTAACCTAACATGTGATCATTGAAAAGGGGTATTCAGTGATATCTGTTCACATTGATATTAGTGCAGTTCACAAAGTTGGATATGTTGTAACACTATAATACCAAGGTGGATTAATAAAGGTGGTCGCGAACAGCTGTAAACAGCCGGCCACTTTGACGGTATTAAGATGTCAATTCTCTGTTTACATTCACAGCAAACAGCCCCATTTTATTGCACATTCTCTTTACTTGTGTTTCCCCTTCTCTCATTTTGCCTGCACACGTACACACACGAGCGCAAGTTTCTTGGGGTTTGTGTTTCTCTTTCTCTCATTTTACTTGCACACGCATGCACACGAGAGCAAGTTTCTTTGGTTGTGTTGAGAACAATGCCAATTTCGAAGTGATTTCTTGATGACGAGATGGCGATAACCAACAAATTATTTTGCACGGTTTCTTTGTTTGTGTTTCTCTTTCTCTCATTTTGCCTGTATACGTACACACACGAGTGAAAGTTTCTTTGGGTTAGTGTTTCTCTTTCTCTCATTTTACTTGTACACGTACACACACGAGAGCAAGTTTCTTTGGTTGTGTTGAAAACAATGCCAATTTTGAAATGACATCTTGATGACGATATGGCGAATTTCGCCATATGATTTGTGGTTGTTGTACAAATGAGACCACCTTTAATTTTTTCACATGCTACAATACCAACAAGCAGTCCAACGCGTTTCCATACATATGACCGGGTGTAGAGGATCTAATCGCGTTCCATTTCGGAACGTCCTTGCCTACATATTTGAGGAAGCCTCTCAGAGGTATTTTTAAAAGATCGCCCAGGTCGGAGCAACAACGGCTTCCCATTAGAAAATAAGTCCCCAATTTAGGAAAATCTTAGCTTTACGAACTCTATTTCATACCTCACGTTGGCAAAAATATGAAAAAAAGTCAACCATTGTATTTTGTTTTATCAGTGTCTCTACGACTACAATTGAAGCCCTCTATTCAATACCGCACAGTGGCCCAAAAGGCAAAAAAGTTGAAATAAGTCTACAACTTTTCATAATCATCCAGACAGCTTTCATGTTGCTTGAATCCCACATGCGGGATTCTGCATTGATATAAGGTCTATCCCATAATCCTCAGTTATTACTCACGTAATAGTGTACACCAATAGCTAGCGTAGTGCAGAGGTTAGCAGGTCTGCCTCTGACACTGAACGCCTGGGTTCGAATCCTGGCGAGACTATCGGAAAAAAATTTTCAGCGGTGTTTTTCCCCTCTTAAGGCTGCTCAAGCTCCTTTAGGCGTTCCGGTCCAAAAGACCGTTCGATGGGGGAACAGAGTGCTCCTTGGTTACTTAAAGGCGCCATTAACTCGCCTTGCCATATCGAGCAACATAGGCACTCACTATTTATGAAATAGACGGTGCCGCCTGGCCTCTCACTGAGACCGCTGATTGTCCGCGACTGCAATTATGTTCTCATTGTGAGGTAGTATGCCATGTAAAAATATTTCAAAAAGGTGTCGCACTGCGGCATGCCGTTCGGACTCGGCTATAAAAAGGAGGCTGCCAATCATTCAGCTTAAATCTTGAATCGGACAGCACTCATTGATATATGAGAAGTTTCCCCCTGTTCCTAATGGAATGTTTGTGAGTAAATTTGCATTAGCGTACAGGAACGTCTTATCAAAAGGCAGCATCTCCTTTGTTCTCCTGCCGTCGACGGTACGCCAGAGAGCTCTGGCAGTTCCGCATTCACATCAAGATTTCTACCATGTCAACGACTCCCCACTAGCCATTCTTTTACTTTGTTCAGTCAGTTTTGGTCAAAAAATCTCCCATTGCACAAGAAAACACATGCATTGGGAAAAGTACAGTTATAGACAGGGTTGTCGAGCGTGCTTATGGTATATATATCATAAAGGCGTTATCGCAATTAATTCGGTATAAGCAAAACATATAAAGGTACGGCGCTTGAAGACTTCACACCTAATATGGCTGATGACTAATTCTAAACCAAATTACGAAACGCGTCCCATAATGGTTGGTGAGTGTTAGGATCTATGGCTTTCCTTTTCCATTTCCAAAAAGAAACCATCATTGAGCTCGTCGCGAAAGAGAAACAAACAAAAAATTGTAAAATTTTATGATCTTCGCCTTGACAGACAAAAAACTTGAAATTAAAAAAAAATGTTTTCTATAGAAAATTCCGCCGGAATTTTATTTTTACTGAAAATTTTGGTTCAAAATTCAATTTGTATAGAAAATTTCGTCAAAATTTTATTCTTTAAAAATGTTCTTTTAAAATTCAGACATTTGTTATTGAATGTGGATATCCAATTCGTGCTCTATAAATTCGTTTTCTGCTCTCAAATTTGGAATTGGACCCATAATGGCAATATGGGACCTAATCCATATTGCCACTTTGGGTCCAAATCCCGTTTGCGGGTTTGGGATACCAAGTTTTTGTTTATTATAAGAGTGTAAACAAAATTTCGATTTAATGACACCACCCATCGTCTAGATCTGGAGTTTTTGAAAATCGGGCTAAGAGGGAGGGTCCGCCTCCACTTCAGATACCAACAAATGAAGTACCCTATTTTTACCTGTGAAAATTTTGTTTTTATTTTCATAGAAAATTTTATGGTAATTCTATTTTTAGAGCATATTTCGTCAACATTTTTTTTGTACAGAAAATTTAGTCAAATTTTACTTTAATTGAAAATTGGTTTCAGTTTCACTTTTCTTGTAGTGTGCTGCTTTTGTTAGTTAGAATTTGTGGAAGCAAAACGCCTAGGCATGGTAGTATAGAATACATGGCCTTATGCTTAGATTCATGTACTCGTACAAGGTACACTTTGACAATGACGGTCGGTCGTTCCAACAGCAATCAGCGCCAACGTATACATAATTTATTATTGTTTTTACCACAGCTTTCTGGGCTAGCAGCATCTATTTGAAGAATTCTTCTCTTTTTTTACTTTTTGGCGTTTCAATTTCTTCATCATCTGCTGCAGTTGCTTACTCTGCTGCCTCTTCTTTGTTTTTGCCTTTTTTTCTAACCGCAAAACAAATCCAATGTTGTTAACTTAGCCAAGCATTGGTTAGTTCTATGCCAGTCCGTCTTATGTAGACGTTGTTAAGTCATCCAAACTTCTAACCATCCACATTCATTCATAGTCAGAAGCATTGCAGGCGGTCATAGCTATAGGGAGCTACAGTTGCATTAGAGGCTTTCTATAAAAAAGAAAAAAAAAACTAATGTTCTTCTTGTTGTTGTTTGGCATAACCGTAAAAATACATGCTCTAGCTGCAGCACACGTATGTTCATGCTCATATCAGCTGTCTCAGAGCAGCCCCCAGCAAAAAAGAAACCATGTTCAAATGCAGCTATAAAACCCCCAACAGGTTTCTGACTAATCGCATGGAGCTCTGGTGGTTGGTAAAGTGGTTTAGTTATTTGGCGAATTGCAAAGTATTTCTTGCATTGCAAATTGATGGATGAGGAGAAGGGTAAGGAAGGGGTTGAGGAATTCCAAAACTGTTTGTTTTCTAATGTTTAAAATTGATGGTACCCATAAAAAACATGATCAAAAACTTGAAGTATACTCTGCTTAGTTTCTCTGCTTAGCGATAAAAGTTATATATGTAGCATTTGATTTGACCCCAAACATAGATTTATTTGAAGATTAAGATATAAGATTCTTAGATGTCGTTGTTTGTCAGTCTATCAATTGGCAAACTACCCCAAAATAATATTTCCGGAGTGGGCCATAATGAAAATTGCCTATTTTTTCTTCGGCACCAGCTTGTCTGTGACTTTCTTCATAGAATAGTCCATCAATAAAATAAATAAAAGTCAAACATGTATATGATTTCCCCCTACATTTTAAATTCCATTTTACTTTACAAAACATGCCTTATAATAATAATATTTTCATTTTTCTTGTTCTTTACAGGTAAATTGTCTTCTTCATAAATTTTATAACAAACTCATTATGATAATGTAATGTAATGTCTGTACGGTAAGTACACTAATAACCATCAATTAGCATTTTTGTTCTGCACACACTGACATCTACATAACGACCCACACATGTGGTTATGAGGAATACTTCCCCACACATGTGTTTTAAAATGCGCTCATGAATAGAAAATGTAATGACAATGGTTGAAAAAAAAATTAAATCTTTGAAAACGATTTAAAATTGTTAGGGTATTAACACAAAATTTGAGAAAATTGCAAAAATCGTTTTTTTTTGCTTTAATTTTTTTTTAACAAATAAGAAGTTGTGAAACATAAAATTATTGCAAACAATGCTGTGAAGTCTGAATTCTGCACAGTGACTGACATACATTCCCTTCGTGAGGAAGAAAGAGTAGAATTAAAATAACAAAAATTACTACATTATCATGTTTGTATTGAGTTCTCGTTATTTGTTTATTAGCAAACTATCATTAATTGGTTGCTAATTGTTAGTTTGAAAAAAAATTTGTCTGTATTTGGCGTTCTTCGAAATATTTGTATATTTAAGCAGAGTTGTTTTTTGCTTAGGGTTACCAACTTCAATCAATTAGAGAGCATAATGTAACCTCTTATTTTTGTGTTCTCTTTCGTTCGTTTCATCTCTCTCATGATGCTCTCACGAATGCAGGGACATGATATGGATTAATAAGGAAGGTACATGAATCATACGTGACAGTAGGCTTCAATTGGAGAACAATACCCAATAGTTACTGTAACTGTATCAGGTCGAACTTTGTTTTCAGGTACTGAATTTTGTTTTCAGTTACTGAAAACTCGACTGGTCATCTGAATCAGGGCGATATCGCTTAAGATAGCTTAGTGGTAATAGTTTCAAACATGTAACAAGAAAAAGACTTGCAACCAAGAAACAGTTAAAGCATTTACCGGGATGACGTTGCGTTTTAAAATTGTTGATAAAGGTGGTTGAAAGAACACCACTGCAATTAAATTGCTACCGCAGTTGTTCTTGGATTATCTAATTTTATCTACTTTCCGCAGCAGTTTGAGAAATAAGGAATGACATAAAAATTATCAATGTTGTAATTTAGACGTAGTTTAAAAAGCTGCCGCTAGATGGGCCACATTATTGTAGGTGAATCTGCATACCACGATGTTCGCATGAAGTTTCTAGGATATCCTACAGATTATTACGATGAATGGCAGTATTGGAGCCTTTTTCCTCTACAGTTTTAATGAGATTTGCCTAGAAGCCTCATTGGGTTTAATCAAAAATGTAGATATCCCGTCTCGACGGTCTCAAAAAAGTTATAGATCTATGTATATTATTTAAATTTATGTGTTTTTGAGCTACTTTGATGTTTTCATTTTATCGTTGAATTTCGTTGTCCAGCTGAAACCAATAGGCTTTGTTTTTGTTTCTAGTTAGAATAGAGAGCAAAATAAAAACCCTTTTGAAAATTGGTGGGGTGTGCTATAAATGGTGTGCTATAAATGCATTCATTGGGCAGATTATGGCGATTGCGAATTGAAATCTGACAAAAGCTTCATCAGTCCGATAAGCCCCAAAAAATAAAAATCAGTTTCAGTCATGAATTTAGTTGATCTAATTAATTTTTTCATGGGAACTGTTTCAATCACGAAAACGATAAGATCTATACCGTTTTTGAAAAAATAATTGAAAAAATTTTCAAATTAAAAAATTTATTCCATTACAACAAATAAAAACGTGTTAATTTCGGTCGGGCAATAAATCCGCTTTTTATGGGATTAAGACCTTAAATATCTATATCTAAATATAGTTTGATCTGGACCATCTGAAACATATTTGAGTCTGATGTCGGGAGGCCTTAAATAAATCAATATAATTTTTTTACTATACTTTTAAATACCTTTCATTTGACATCCATATTGTCCCAATCGGTAAATGCCAAAACTTGGCATTTTTATGCCAAGTTCCTACTCTACTCTTTTATAGCTCGCACCTCTTGATACCAAAGGGTTGTGTTTTTGGGGGTGGGGGGACCCCCGACACTTATGGTGCCATTTTAATGCCAAATTCGTACTCTACTCTTAAATAACTTTCATTTGATACACATATTGTCCCAATCGGTACACATGTCCTTTCGGGTGGGTTTTGGTATGGGGCGTCCCCCCAGGTTATTTGACATAAAAATCAGTTCAGCCGTTTTTAAGTCTATACGGAACAGACAAACAAACAAAGCGCAACAATTTAATTTTATGTAATAGAAGATTATTTTTTTATTTTTTTTTTAATTTTTATTATATTGGACTTAATTAATTATGTTTATTTTATATTTTTTTTATTCTATTTTAAATAATTATTTTATTTCATTTAATTTTTCAGATTATATAAAATTTAAAGTTTATAAATACAATATTTTAATTATCATAAAGAAAAGCAGCGCACACCAAATATTTATTTCCTTTTTTATTACCATTAAATTCACTGTATGTTTGTAGACTACCGCTTATTGGTACGCAATGCAAAGCTTTTTCTCATACGTTTTGTAGTGGCATTGCAATAGAATGTATCATGGCATAAAAACCAAATTAATGGAACTATTCTATATGAGGAAATGAAAGAAAAAACTGGATGAGTAGGAAGAAGGTAGGGGTAGGGGGAATATGGCTGGTATGGCGAACAAGTGTTGCCGTTTTTAAGCGTTTATCATATCTGCGCGCACTTGAAAAATAGCCATAATGGTGGTACTCCAAGTATCAAAGCATTCAACCAGTCATGCATTCACAATGTCCCCCACTGACTGACAACATCATCATCATCAGAGAAAAACCTCGCACACACACACAAACACTTGTCAAATTATTAACCACTTTTGACTCTTCTGTGTATGTTCTCAAAGCAAAAACTTATGAATGAATCAGACTGGAACAAAGCTCAGTTGTCTGTTGCTTTTTGCGGCAGTCGATGTCGCCTTCTCTTTTACATGTTACACTCACAATTTAACATTAAATGAGATAGGGGGTGTGGATGTGTATTAGGATGTATTCATTTGTTGGTTACGTTTTGGTTAATGAAAAATATGCCAGTGAAGAGAAAAGGAAAGCCTATGTAAATTTGAAAAGAATTACATATATGAGCTTATGTTAATGGTTGTCGTTAAGTGCATGCCTATACTCTTTCGAGTGCACTTGCATTTAGTCCATTAGAGACGATGGCACTACACAGAAGCAGCGTTGCCACTGAAAAAAAAAGGTTTCCGACTACAATTTTTCAAAAAACCTACCAAAATTGTAAACTAATTCAAAATAAACGCAATTTTCTTGTAAAAGTCATTACATATTTAACAATATATGATTTAGAGTAAAAATAACATAAACGCGCCGAGCTTTGGTTACCCACATTTTATCCAAATTTTATTAACATTTGTGAACGAAAGAATTTTTTTTTTTGGTATTGGCCTTTATCGGGTACGTATGTTGAGGTGTCAAAACTGCTCACCATTCTAAATTTTGTCAATTTCGGCAAATAACAAAGCCTTTTATTAGCTCATGGTTTTAGATCGGTTTATATGGGGGCTATATCAGGTTATAGACCAATTTGGACCGTACTTGACACAGTTGTTGGAAATCATAATAAAACACTAAATGCTCAATTTCAGCTAAATCGGACAAAAATTGCGGATTGTAAGGGCCCAAGAAGTCAAATCGGGAGAGAGATTTATATGGGAGCTATATCAGTTTATAGACTGTTTTAGACCGCACTCGGCACTGTTGTTGGAAGTCATAACAGAACACCGCATGCAATATTTTAGCCAAATCGGACAAAAATTGCGGCCTCCAGGTGCTCAAGAAGTCAAATCGTGCGATCGGTTTATATGTCTATATCAGGTTATAGACCGATATGGATCGTACTTGGCACAGTTATTGGAAGTCATAACAGAACACTATGTGCAATATTTCAGCCAAATTGGATAAAAATTGAGGCCTCCAGGGGCTCAAGAAGTCAAATCGGAAGATTCGGTTTATATGCGAAATATATCTACATCTGAACCGATATGGCCCATTTGCAATCCCCAACGACCTACATTAATAGAAAGTATCTGTGCAAAATTTCAAGCGGCTAGCTTTATGCGTTCGACCGCTATCGTGATTTCGACAGTAGCACTGACGGACGGACGTGGCTAGATCGACTAAGAATGTCAAGACGATCAAGTATATATATACTTTATGGGGTCTTGGACGAATATTTCGATGTGTTACTAACGGAATGAATAGATTAGTATACTCAATCCTATGGTGGCTCAAAACCTCAAATAAACTGATAAGTTTAAATAGTCCGATATTGATCCGACATTCGGTCGAAATATTGAAAATCATTGTTTCAAAATTCAGCGAAATTGGGGATGAAAATCGGACCAGAAATGAAGATTTGGCAACCCGAGCAATTTTTCGAAATTCTGAGGTGACCAACTTAAGGGGCCCGTCAGGAGGAGCATGGACCACTTAGGGCCATGCAATTTTTTACATGATATCGATAACAGCTCAGCTTTAACCATTTCAAAGATTTATCTCTATCCGTTCTCAAATGGCATATTTTTTGCTATTTTTTTTTTTGGTACTATCCCACTGTGCATGGGTCTCTATGACAGCTATATTTAAACATAGTACGATTTGGCTTATTCAAGAGCTTAATCTGCGTAAGACAACTGTGTCTTAAATTTAAGCTCAATATCTCAATTTTTGACACATAGGCATACAGACGGACGGACATACACACGGGCATTGTTAAATCGTCTTAGAATTGATACGACAATAAAGAATGTATTTTTAGGATCGGAAATGGATATTTCGATGTGTTTCAAACGGAATGACTAAATTAATATACCCCTATTCTATGGCGTTGGGTATAAAAAATATAATTTCACTAAAAATCTACCAAAATCGAATTGGCCCTCCATCCAACGGAATCCTTAAAGTTGTAAGTAAATCCCACCAAAATTGGTAGAAAAAGCACAAAGTGGCAACGCTGCACAGGAGCATTTAAAGAAAGCACTCGCAAGAGACAGCAACAGCTGTGGACTTACCTAAAAGCATTGATGATGCTCTTGTCATGCGTCACCGTTTTTGCTAGTGTTTTTTTTTTTGTTCGTAATCAAATACGTATGAAGTCAACTCCATCATGCTGTTGCTTGGTGCTTCATGGATAGTAGCCAAATTGTGTTATTCTTCCGTATCGAGTAGTAATACATTCAATTTAGTTTATTAATTAAAGTAGCATGCATGTATTTATGTTGTTGTAGAACATTTTCTATTAGTAGTTACACTAGAAGAAAAATATTTAAGTATAATTTATAGCACCTTTACAGTGAAATTTTTATACCCTACACCACTACTGTGGTACAGGGTATTAAAACTTAGTGCATTTGTTTGTAACACCCAGAAAGAGAGAGAGATAGTCGCATTGATAAGTATACCGATCGACTCAGCTATGTCCGTCCGTCTGCCCATGTTAATTTGTGTACAAAGTACAGGTCGCAGTTTTCATCCGATCGTCCTAAAATTTGGTACTGGCATGTTTTTCGACCCAGAGATGAAGCCTATCGAAATTGGAAAAAATCGGTTAAGATTTGGATATAGCTACCATATATATTATCGTCCGATTTTCAGTAATAATGCAATAAAATGGTAGTTTGTTGACCGATTGCCTCAAAATTTTGCAGGAAGGATTTTCTTATGACTCTCGACATTACTCGTGAATTTCATAGAAATCGGCCTAGATTTAGATATAGCTGTCATATATGTATATCGCCAGATTTTCACCCCAAGAGCCACTGCAAGCGCATTGTTTAACCAATCTTGCCAAAATTTTCCACAACGCTTTTCTCGATGACTACCACATGATCTGAGAAGTTCGCTCGTTTAAATCTGGATTTATCTAAATCGAAAAACAAATCATGTCCGTTTACACGGCGTTTTTTGGAGATTTAAGTGACATACACAAGCGCAAGATATATTAATTTCCAGGATATATTATTTACAGGTACACTATCTGTCAAAATCAGTGATTAGTGCAATTCTGCTTATGTGTATGTAACTAGTTCACGCCATTTTTGGTCGTTTGTGTGAGTATGGTTCTTAACTCTAATACACACACACAATCAAAACTCGTTGACAGATAGTGCACTTCGCGAGAAAAAATTTTACTCAGCTGTTTACGGTACACTACCTGGTAATTACGGTACACTACCTGGTACAAGCGTATTCATGAATGTGCATATCACACACAACCATACACAATTTTTGTAAACAGAAGCATATTTTGGTACTTGTATCGATTATACAGCCATGATATCGGGTTTATTTGGGATTTAAAAATAAATCATGCAAAAATGTGATTTATTTTTGTATGGTAAAACATGCAAAAAACACAGGATTTAGCATTTAAATCTCGAAAAGGCCATAAGACCAATGTAAACGTACTGTTAGAGTATGTTTTCCCTTGAATCGAAAAAATGTTTTGGTTTAAAACTCGTCCAGCATGCTGGTACACTGCACCTCATCGAATAGTATGAGCAATAATGAAACTTAGATATTTCTTTCGGTAGGTTTTAGACTAAGGTAAGTTGGTGTATGCTTTCCAAAGCCATTCAAATATTGTTGGAAACATCTAAAGTGTTGTTAAATGGCAACGAAGCATGTGTTTGAAAAAAAGATACTTTGGTTGTACAGTTAAACTTCCCAAAAAAGAGCGATGTAGGCCTTCGTGCCAGAATGAATTAAATAGACTTAGCTAAGAAGTCATTTGAAAATTAACCTAATGGCAATGGCAGAAGGTATGACCAAAACTTCAATGAGAAGACGAAGTGGTAAAAAGTTATTCGAAAGAAGGTGTCAAAAATTGGAGCAGCACAGAAAATTAGATTCAATTCTTAGTTCAAATGGCCCGACTTGCTAATAAATGCATCCCCAATATATAATGCATTATGATATATATAATATATCATAATGCATTATGATATATATAAAGATATATATATCCCCAATATATAATGCATTATGATATATATAAGAGGCATATACTGCTCAATTATCATCTTTGAGCAGTCTATGCCTCTTATATACTATATTATAATAAACTGACATTTTTCTTTGGGTATTTTTTTCTCATTTTTTCAATTCATAAAAACACATATGATAATATTCCCGAACAAGTAAATAAACAAAATACTATTATTATTATTAGTATTTTTTCTTGTTTAATTATTTTGCGTGGATGGGTATCATATTCTGTTTTGGTATTTTGGCCGATTCCCTTGACTTGTTTTTTTTTTGAGACTTGAAATAAATTTCTAGTCATAATTTTGTAGTAGATAATCTCTAATATCAATAACCGGTTGCAAACCATTAAACAAAAATTATGTTATTATTTCAATGGGGCACAAGCGAAAATGAGATATTCAAGAGGTTTTCGTTTAAAAGTTAAACTAGAGCTTGAGCAAAACATTTAATTTTATTTCGAGGTGAAAGTGAACTTGTGAAACGCATTCTTCTTAGGTCAGAATAAAAGGAATTTGGTTAAACTTTTTACTTTTTATAAATTAGCATATGGAAAAATTAAAATTTCATAATTAACCAGTAAGGAAAGGTAAAAGCCGGGCGGAGCCGACTATATATTACCCTACACCTACCCTGCAATTGTAAATTCGGGTAATATATAAAGATATATGTATATGAAAGCTATATCTAAATCTGAACCGACTTTTGAACAGACCATTTGAAAATTGTAGTTACTACGGCCATATAAGTGCAGATCCGGCGATAAATATGTATGGGAGCTACATCAAAATTTGAGCCGATTTTGATGAAAGATATGTTAAGATCAGTAACAAAACAATCGGTGTCAAATTTTGTGCAGATCGGTTGAAAATTTTAGTTACTACGGCCATTTGAGTGCAAATCGGGCGATAATTATACATGGGAGATATATCTAAATCTGAATCGATTTTTATGGAACTTTGCAGATATATTAAGATCAATAACAAAACAAAATGTGCCAAATTTTGTGCAGATAGGTTGAAAATTGTAGTTACTACGGCCATTTAAGTGCAAATCGGGTGGTAATTATACATGGGAGCTATATCTAAATCTGAATCGATTTTGATGAATTTTTGTAGATATATTAAGACCAGCAACAAATCAATATGTGCCAAATTTTGTGCAGATCGGTTGAAAATTGTAGCTACTATGGACGATACTTATATCGGGCTATACTTATATATGGGAGCTATATCAAAATCTAAGTGATATGTGCAAAATTTCGTGACGATTGCACAACAAATACGACCTGCACTTTGATTCCAAGAGAACTTGGACTCACAGACGGACATGGCTAAATCAGAAAGTGATTCTGAGTCGATCGGTATACTTATCAATGGGTCCAGCTCTTCTCCTTCTTAGCGTTGCAATCAAATGCACAAACTTATAATACCCTGTACCACAGCGGCGGTGTAGGGTATTCAAATGGAAAATAATTTAAAAGCAGTTTATTAATTTTTTAGACAAGAGGTAATTTTTGATTTCGATACGGTTTAAATCGGTCAAGAACCCGATATAGCATATAAACCGATCTCCCGATTTGACTTCTTGAGCCCCTAGAAGCCTCAATTTTCGTCCGATTTGGCTGAAATTTTGCACATAGTGTTCTGTTATGACTTCCACAACTGTGCCAAATACGGTCCGAATCGGTCTATAATCTGATATAGCTCCCATTTAAACCGATCTCCCGATTTGATTTCTTAAGCCCCTGCAAGCTTCAATTTTCATCGGATTTGGCTAAAATTTTGTACATAGTGTTCTGTTATGACTTCCAACTGAGCCAAGTACGGTTTAAATCGGTCTATAACCTGATATAGCTCCCATATAAACCGATCTCCCGATTTGACTTCTTGAGTCCCTGGAAGCCTAATTTTCATACGATTTAGCTAAAATTTTGCACTTACTGTTCTGTTATGACTTCCAACAACTGATCCAAGTACGGTTTAAATCGGTCAATAACCTGTTATAGTTCCCATATAAACCGATCTCCCGATTTGACTTCTTGAGCCCCTGGAATCCGCAATTTTTGTCCGATTTGGCTGAAATTTTGCACATAGTGTTTTGATATGTCTTCCAATAACTGTGCCAAGTGCAATCCATATCGGTCTATAACCTTATATAGCTCCCATATAAACCGATTTGACTTCTTGAGCCCCTGGAAGCCCCAATTTTCGTCCCATTTGGCTAAAATTTTGCATATTGTGTTTTGTTATTACTTCCAACAACTGAGCCAAGTACGGTTTAAATCGGTCAAGAACCTGATATAGCTCTCATATAAACCGATCTCCCGATTTAACTTCTTGAGCCCTTACAAGCCGCGATTTTTATACGATTTGGCTGAAATTTTATGTTATGCGTCTCAACAACTGTGATAAGCAGATTTATGCCATATATTAGCAGAATCCGTGGTGATGGGTTCCTAAGATTCAGCCTGGGCGAACTTAGCCCGCTTTTACTTGTATTATATTATTTTATATTTTTAATTTTTTTATTTTATTTCATTTTTTTTTATTTTATTTTATTTCATTTTATTTAATTTTATTTTATTTTATTTATTTTATTTTATTTTATTTTATTTTATTTTATTTTATTTTATTTTATTTTATTTTATTTTATTTTATTTTATTTTATTTTATTTTATTTTATTTTATTTTATTTTATTTTATTTTATTTTATTTTATTTTATTTTATTTTATTTTATTTTATTTTATTTTATTTTATTTTATTTTATTTTATTTTATTTTATTTTATTTTATTTTATTTTATTTTATTTTATTTATTTTATTTTATTTTATTTTATTTTTTTTTTAGTTTTTTTTCATTTTTGTGTTATGCTTCTCCCCAAAGGAAAAGGAATTGAAAATTTCACAATGAAAGCAGGAACTTTTTTCAATATGTGTTTTTGCTCCCTTAACAATTGCTCCCTTTCGCTTCAAGCCACACTACTGCCTATCCATTTAATTTCAATTAATTCGTATATTTCACCGTAACACAGCGGAAGTAATCGCGGTTGCTTCAGTTTCCGTAGTTTGTTTTTCTTTCGGTTTCGGTGTGCAAAAATCGAAATGAAACAATTCATCCAGTCGATGAATGGATGGATGTGCTCTGGTGTGGTGTACAAGTATTCATTGTTGTGGGTGACCCAAATCCGTTTGGAAAATTTATTTAATTAGACCATTTTAATTGGAAATGCTTATTTGAGTTTTAAACAAGAGGGAGAGAAATATTGTTTATTTGTTTGTTTGGCAATATGAATGTTTAAGCAATTCGACCGGAATGAAAATTTGTTGTTGTTGAGTGTTTTAAAAGGCTATTGGTTTTTCATTCAGGAGAATTTAATAGGTAAGAAAAAAGTTTATATTTATTTTAGGGAAATTAATAAATACAAAAATAATATGACATAAAAATTTATTTTCATCGAAAAATTCATTTGAATTTAAGTTAATACGAAAATTGTATAAAATTAGATTTTTATTGAAAATTGAAATTTGATTTTCATGAATTTTCTGATAGATAATCAGAAATATTGTCATCAAATTAATTTTTTCATATTTTAGTTTTTTTTTGTTGCCAATCCGGTCACACATTTTGTGGCATTTCTTATTGCTATGGGTAAATTTTTGTATATGAGTTTCAATTTTCATTTGTTTTGTAGTTATTTGATGAATAATTTTTTTTAGGATTTGATATCTTCGATTCATTTACTCATTCAATTTTCGTCGTTTTTTGTTTTTTTTTTTGGGATCGCCAATACTTTTTGTTTATTTAAGCTGAAAACATGTGTTCTACATCACATCTCCATAAAAAAGAGGGAATGTTTATGTTTCGTACTTTCGGTTCATCGTAAAAAAAAATCACAAAACTTTTAAGAGACTTTATGTGCATGTTTTTATGACATGTTACTTGCCCAGGCCCGTTTGAAATGACTATCACCCCCAACCTGCTGACGGCAGTTTTCTTCCTTCGACAATCCTTGGGAAAACTTAATGTGAATATTTCATAAGGCTTTTTTGTGTTTTAAAAAATTTATGAACAAACACTTTTAAGATGTTAAAGTACGAAAAAAAAACAAATCGTACACATTTTAATGTATACAAATTTTTTACTCTAAAGGTAGAAAAAAACTTTAGGAGAAAATAATTAAAAAAAATTCTCAGTAGAAGAAAATAGAAAAATACTTGTAAAAATTTTTTTTGTTAAAAAATAGGAAAATAATTTAAAATAATATAAAAAAAAAATAATAAATACTAAAAGTAAAAAGGCAAAATATAAAAATAAAAAAAAATAAAAAAATAAAAACTAGTAAGTGGGTGCTAAGTTCGGCCCGGGCGAATCTTATAAAGGGTGATTTTTTTGAGGTTAGGATTTTCATGCATTAGTATTTGACAGATCACGTGGGATTTCAGACATGGTGTCAAAGAGAAAGATGCTCAGTATGCTTTGACATTTCATCATGAATAGACTTACTAACGAGCAACGCTTGCAAATCATTGAATTTTATTACCAAAATCAGTGTTCGGTTCGAAATGTGTTCAAATTTTGACAAATTTTGTTCAGCGATGAGGCTCATTTCTGGTTGAATGGCTACGTAAATAAGCAAAATTGCCGCATTTGGAGTGAAAAGCAACCAGAAGCCGTTCAAGAACTGCCCATGCATCCCGAAAAATGCACTGTTTGGTGTGGTTTGTACGCTGGTGGAATCATTGGACCGTATTTTTTCAAAGATGCTGTTGGACGCAACGTTACGGTGAATGAACACATTTCGAACCGAACACTGATTTTGGTAATAAAATTCAATGATTTGCAAGCGTTGCTCGTTAGTAAGTCTATTCATGATGAAATGTCAAAGCATACTGAGCATCTTTCTCTTTGACACCATGTCTGAAATCCCACGTGATCTGTCAAATACTAATGCATGAAAATCCTAACCTCAAAAAAATCACCCTTTATATGTATGTAAGATTGACCCGATGAATTCCTTCATCGGCAAGGGCTGCCGCCTTAGTGTACCACACACTGCTACTACAACAACAACCATTGATCGCTTTTTTCCGGTTTCTATGCGCGGTATCTCTTATTAGACAATCATAGAATATTGAATAAGAATTGTTATGCTATTGGAGCTATATCATGTTATAGTCCGATTCGGACCATTGTGTAATATTTCAGTTCATTCGGATAAGAATTGCGCCTTGTAGAGACTCAAAAAGCAAAATCGGGAGATCGGTTTATATGGGAGCTGTATCAAGCTATTTATCGATTTAGACCATATTAGACAAGCATGTTGAAGGTCATGAGAGAAGCCGTTGTACAAAATTTCAGCTAAATCGGATGAGAATTGCGCCCTCTAGAGGCTCAAGAAGTCAAGAATCAAGATCGGTTTATATGGCAGCTATATCAAAACATGGACCGATTTAAACCATACTTAGCACAGTTGTTTAAATGATACCAAAAGACTACGTGCAATATTTCAGTTAAATCGGATGAGAATTGCGCGCTCTATTGGCTCAAGAAGTCAAGATCCAAGATCGGTTGATATGAAAGATATGCCAGATAATGAAACGATTTGAATCATACTTAGCACAGTTGTTTAAATGATACCTAAACACTACGTGCAAAATTTCAGTCAAATCGGACGAGAATTGCGCCCTCTAGAGGCTCAAGATGTCATGACCCAAGATCGGTTTATGTGGCAGCTATATCAAAATATGGACCGATTAAAATCATACTTAGCGTAGTTATTGGAAGTGCTACCAAAACACTACGTGAAAATTTGAGTTAAATCGGACGAGAATTGCGCCCTTTAGAGGCTCAAGAAGTCAAGACCCAAGATCGGAAGTGCTACCAAAACACTACGTGCAAAATTTCAGTTAAATCGGACGAGAATTGCGCCCTCTAGAGGCTCAAGAAGTCAAGACCCACGATCGGTTTATATGGCAGCTATATCAAAATATGGACCGATTAAAACCATGCTTAGCGTAGTTGTTGGAAGTGCTACCAAAACACTACGTGCAAAATTTGAGTTTAATCGGACGAGAATTGTGCCCTCTAGAGCCTCAGGAAGTCAAGACCCACGATCGGTTTATATGGCAGCTATATCAAAACATGGACCGATTAAAACCATACTTAGCGTTGTTATTGGAAGTGCTACCAAAACACTAAGTGCAAAATTTTAGCTAAATCGGATAAGAATTGCGCCCTCTAGAGGGCAACGAAGTCAAGAACCAAAATCAGTTTATATGGCAGTTATATCAAAACATGGACCGATTTGGCCTATTTGCAATCCCAACCGACCAACACTAATAAGAAGTATTTGTGCAAAATTTCAAGCGCCTAGCGTTACTCCTTCGAAAGTAAGCGTGCTTTCGGACGGACGGACGGATGGATATGGTTAGATCGACCTAAAATGTCAATCAAGAATATATATATACTTTATGGGGTCTTAGACGCATATTCAATTTGTTATAAACGGAATTACTTATTATTATTAAATTAGCATATCCTCATCCTATGGTGGAGGGTATAAATAATATAATAAGTTTAACATAATTATCGTTTATTTTGTTATGTTATTCTTATTTACACTTTTTTTTAATTTTATTTTTTTATTATTTACTTTCTCGTTATATATTTTATTTTTTTAATTAATTTTTATTTTTTTTTTAATTAATTTTAAATAAATGCAATTTATATTATAATTATTGGTTTTCAGATTTTTTGTTTTTAATGTTTTTTATTACATTTTTATCCAATAATATTCTTCTAAAAGCGTTTGCTCTTGCCTTTAGAACATCAACAGCCCTTAAGGGGTTAAAATTACCTGCTTAGTATAACTTAAGAATTTCACACAAAAACTGTAGCATACCTTAGGGGTTGCCTTAAGATCTCATTCTAAGTGATTGTAACACTAACATTTCCTAATGCACTCAACTGTTAACGGTCTACGTGTCTCGTGTCTTTCTTGACTGACTCTGTTAACAAATTAACATTTATGCGATAATGCAATAACACTAAAAACTTGTTAGCTGAATGTTTTAGACATTTTTTAATATTTTTAAGCATAAGCCAAAATCATATGGCATTCTGATTGTTTAGATATAACAATTTGGATTGTTTTTTTTTATTATTTTAGTTGCCAATTCTTTAGTTTTACAAAAATAGCTTTGAGATTATCAGTTATTTTTGCAATCTAATCTAATGTTTGAAAATCACTAAACGACTGATATACAAAGCACCAGAGTTGATTGTTGATAGTTTTTTTTTTTACGTCTGATGCCATAAATTTATTGAAGGTCGATCATGGAATAGGTACAACAAGATTTTAAATAGAAATCAAATTTTAACAAAATTAAAAATTTAGATCATATTTTTGAAAAAATATTTCTAAAAACCGAAATTCAACAAAATTTTCTGTCAAAATAAAAATTCGACAATATTTTCTTTAAAGATCAAGTTTCGAACAAATTTTTGGAAAAATTCAAAAATTGCAAACATTTTTTTAAAAAATCTAATTTAGACAAAGTGTTCTATTAAAATAAAATTTCGCTACCACCGTAGCGCAGAGGTTAGCATGTCCGCCTATGACGATGAACGTTTGATTTCGCGTCCTGGCGAGAACATCAGAAAATATTTTGTTGAGATTCATAACAGAACATTATGTGCGAAATTTCAGCCAAATCGGACAAATATTCCAGCTTCTGCGGCTCAAGAAGTCTAATCGGGAGATCGGTTTTATATCAGGTTCTTGACTGATTTAGACCGTACTGGGCACAGTTGTTGAAAATCATAACAAAACACCACATGCTCAATTTTAGCCAAATCGGAAAACAATTGCGGCTTGTATGGGTTTAAGAAGCCAAATCGGTAGATAGGTTTATATGGGAGCTATATCAGGGTATAGGCCGATTTAGACCGTAATTGGCACAGTTGTGGGAAGTCATAACAGAACACTATGTGCAAAATTTCAGCCAAATCGGGCAAAAATTGCTGCTGTAAGGGGCTCAAGAAGTCAAATCGGGAGATCGGTTTATAGAGGAGCTATATCCAAATCTGAACCGATATAGCCCATTTGCAATCCCCAACAACCTACATCAATAGTTAGTATATGTGCAAAATTTCAAGCGGTTAGCTTTAAGAGTTCGACAGCGTTCGTGATTTCGACAGTCGGACGGACGGCCATAGCTAGATCGACTCAGGATGACGAGACGATCAAGAATATATATATATATTTTATAGTGTCCTAGATCAATATTTCCAAACGGAATGACTAGCTTAGTATACCCCCATTTTATGGTGGTGGGTATAAAAACTGGTAAACATGCACCATAGAAAGGTACAAGCAAATAAGAACAGAAAAACGAAACTAACGCATAAGACAAGAAGATAAAACTTTCACTGTCCAGAGTATGATACGGTCAGCCAATTCAGACCTCTACTGAATTCTAGATAGACGAGTGGGCTAAGAGCCTATAGAGAATCCACATACGGATAGAATTGTTCATACATTAACCTGTGTCTTCTTGCAATTGCGGGACAGTGACATGACAGGTGCTCGAAAGTCTCCAACTTCTGCTCGTCATCACACATCCTACAGAAGTCTGCCTCTTGCGCTCAGTCAGGATGATTATTAGCAGTCCTAAGTCATGCTTTCTCAGCCCCAGGATGACAGATATCCAGTTTCGCAAAATACTCCGTCACAGCGTTTTTGACACCCTACAACCTACAACACCATACCATGCCTTAATCGGGCATTCATCGTAGAATTTGTCCACTATACCGAGAAGCTCGCAAAGTGAAGGGCTCACTGGTTGCATATCAAGATCTGCAGCAATCAGCCGTCGTCGTCGGCCTCTTTTCTCCCCGCCACACCTTGATGGCCTGGGACCCAGCAGAGACGTACGCCTTTCCTATGGTTCGAAGTAGCTCTTTGTATCTCTTAACCAGTTTCGAACTCATACGGCCCGACGCCATAGCGTTTAGCGCCGCCTGACTGTCCACGTATTACCTGACTGTCCACGTATTACCTGACTGTCCACGTATTACCTGACTGTCCACGTATTACCCGACTGTCCACGTACAGAATGACGAATGTCGTCCGATTTGACTGAAATTTTGCACGAGGTGTTTTGGTATAACTTTGGTATCAACTGTGCTAAGTATGGTTCAAATCGATCCATGTTTTGATGTAGCTGCTACATAAACCCATCTTGGGCCTTGGCTTCTTGAGCCTCTAGAGGGCGTAATTCTCGTCCGATTTGACAGAAATTTTGCTCGTAGTGTTTTGGTATCACTTCCAATAACTGTGTTCATTATGATTTAAATCGATGCATAACCTGATATAGCTGCCATATAAACCGATCTGGGATCTTGACTTCTTGAGCCACTAGAGGGCGCAATTCTTATACGATTTAGCTGAAATTTTGTAAAACCGGTTCTCTCATGACCTTCAACATACGTGTCTAATATGGTCTGAATCGATCAATAGCTTGATACAGCTCCCATATAAACCCATCTCCCGCTTTTCCTTCTTGAGCCCCTACAAGGCGCAATTCTCATCCGAATGAACTGATATATTACATAATGACTTCTACAATATTCAGCATTCGTTTATAATCCGAATCGGACTATAACTTCATATAGCTCCAATAGCAGAACAGTTCTTATTCAATATTCTTTGTTTGCCTAAAAAGAGATACCGCGCATAGAACTCGACAAATGCGATCCATGCTGGAGGGTATATTAGATTCGTCCCGGCCGAACTTAGCACGCTCTTACTTGTTTTTAATTATATAAACAAATATTAAAAATTACTGATTTATCAAACCAGTCAAATGACCGACTTTTTCAAACCGGTGAAGTAACCAATATTTCAAACCAAGTAAATGATTTTTAAACCGGTGAAATGACCCATATTTCAAACCGGTAAAGGGACCAGTCCAAAATTATTGATAACTGCCGGCGACATGTCCATGTTAAAATCGCCGGTCATATGGATAGACCGGGGACCAGTCATTAGTCACAAAAAACCGGTGAATTCACCAGTTTAGAACCGGTCCTATGTCCTGCAGGGATATGAGCCTAGTGATTATTGCTCAAAATGTAAAATACGACCAGCAACCATTTTATGCTCATTAGCAAAAACACTTAGTTGCTCAACGAATTATAAAATGGTATTTCATGTCTTGGTGGTTGAGAGTCGTAAGCGTCAACAATGATTGCTGGTAAAAGATGTCTTTATCCGTTCCAAAATGTCGGGCTTATTTCCACTCATTTTTTTCCCAACCCACTCTGCGGTTTTTTTTTTTTGGGTTGAATGTAATCAGCAAATGTTTATAAACTCTTTGAGATTATTCGGATTTTGGTGGAGGGAGAAGAGATTATATTTCAAACTTTGTAGATAATCCATGTTTTAATAGGCGATAAAGAGATATTTGACATTGGTAATAATAATTTTAAAGGTGTTTGGAAGTTTTTTTTTTATCTATGCCAAATTTATAAATTTAAACAAGTTAACGTGTTTAAATTTCCTTTTTTGTTACGCATGTAACAGCCACAACACACTCCATTTTCTTACAGAACCAATATGTCTGCATTTCTTTGTTCTTTCCTCCCATGAGATGGGATTTATTTAGTTAAGCTTTCTGTGTTCCAAAAAAAAAAACCCAATTTGGTAAATTCTCTTAACATTAATTATTTAGTCAAGTAAATATTCCCCGGTGATTCATAATTCAAGTCCAAATATTTTGGTTTGGTCATATTGTTGTTGAATTTACGTTTTGTCTGACCACTACAAAAAAAAGAACGGCCTGAATGACAACATTGCCATTGGTATAATTGAATGTTAATTACACTAAGTTGCAAAAAGAGTAAAACAAGTGTACGCATGAATAGACAAAAAAAATGAATGTCATGCTTAAGTTTTTTAATCAGTTAATTTTCATAGTAAGACATGATTTTTAAATTTTTGTTCTTAAAAATTTTTAATTTTATAGTTCCATAAAGTAATACAGTGCGCTAAATAATTATAGGTTCACCCAAAAATATTAAGGAATAAGTAGAAATTCAAGAAATTAAATTTATATTTTTTATCAATTATAGGTGTTTTAGTTTTTTACAAAGCCTAAACTTTCATTTCAATAACATTTTTCAATAAATACTTCTAAAATATTTAAAATTTATGGAAAATGGTTGCGAAATAAATACGAGGGCGCTTCGGAAACTTGTTAGCCTAGCACAAAAAGCGCGGTACAAACAGAAAAAAGTTAAGGGTTTTGGAAACTTCCATCTCTGCTATGAACACATGTAAAATTTTGTTTCGATCTGGCAACTCCTTCATATAGAAGCAGGTGTTCACAAAAGACGCATTCGCGATGTTTTTACAATGGAAAAATTAATAATGTGTGGTATCATTAGATATTTACATAAAAAAGGAATTCATAATGATATGGTGAATGTGTTAGGTGAAAGTGCTCCTTCATATGCAACAGTAAAAAATTGGGTTTGAGGAATTTAAACGTGGTCGTACAAGCATTGAAGATGAACCACATAGTGGACGTCCAAAAATAGCAACAACAACAGAAATTGTAGCCAAAGTGCATGATATGGTATTAAATGCTCGACGGATAAAAGTGCGTGAAATAGCTAATATCATGGGCATCTCAAATGATCGAGTCCATTTAATTTTCCATAAAGAACTACATATGAAAAAGCTTTCTGCGAGATTATTACTGCATTTGTTAACAGTCGACCAAAAATGCATAAGAATGAACATTTCTCAAGCTTGTTGGATAGTTTTAAGCGAAATAAAATAAATAGATTAAGCGTCGTTTCATAACTGTTGAAGAGATATGGATCCACCACTAAAGTCAACGAATTAAAGAACGAGTTGCTTGACCACCCACCTTATTCTCCTAATTTAGCTCCAACAGACTTTTACTTGTTCGCAAATCTAAAAAAAATTCCTTGCTGGCAAGCGTTTTACCTCAAATGAAGATGCAATTACAGTTGTAAACCAATATTTTGAAGACCATGAGGAAAAATTTTAATCAAGGGATAGAATAGCTAGATAATTGTTGGACTAAGCGTATTGAAGTTTCACGAGATTATATTGAAAACTAAAAATATTTTTGAAAAACTAACTATTCTCTTTCATTGATAGGCTAAAAAGTTTCCGAACAATCCTCGTATAGGTTCATTTCATTTTAGACCTGCACTTTTTATGAACATACACAAAAAATACATTGTTTTTCATTTCTTGATGATGAATAGCTGTGATAATTGGGAAAATAAAGCTTCTTACCAAAGATTCTTTCGTCCGAATATGGAAATGGCTCACGAAAAATGGCTTATTAGCGGAAAATAAAGCAAATATATAAGTTTTTAAAGGTTTAAAGGCTATTCAATCAGGCGACTACAGAGAAAATAGCAAGGACTTTAAATACTTAAAAGCATTTTTTAAATTTGGGTTAAGTTTGTAGAAGAAGAAGGAGTCCGGGGTCGACCCCAAAACTTTCACAACGTCAAATATCGCTAATTTTACGGACAGCTTGCCGAGATAATGTGTTCGCATCAAAAATAAAAACCCGCCTACCCTCCCAGTCACTGCCAGACTCGAAAAACCAGTTTTAAAGCCTTCGGATCACCTTATTTAAACAAAGAGATTGGCTTGTCCTGCATAGACTTCATAAAGATAAAAGGGGCCTTTGGGCTAAAAATCATATTACTTAACCTTAATTGGCTATGACAGAACATTTGTTCCACTAGCCGAACGTAGAATAGCGCTCCAAGCGCCTCGATCTTTTGCGCTCATTCTAAAATCTCTGATACCAAGTTTCGAGGTGTTTCCCACCACTTGATCTTTCTATCGGGCTTTTGGTCTTCCCGGTTTGCGTGTACCACCGTGTTTGCCTTCCAAAGACTTCTTTGCTGGAGGTTCTTCATCCATTCTTCATCAACATGACCTAGCCAACGCAGCCGTTGATCTCCATTTACTGCCAGACCCATTTTCACTGACTCTCTTTCGATTCTTTCAAAGGCAGTTGATACTACTCCCGGTGACCGACCTATGATGTCGATGTCGCCATCATGGGCGAGTAGCATGTGTTCTCTTGTCATTAGTGTGCCATATCTATTCACATCTGCAAGTTGTATAATCTTTTCCAGCAGGATATTGAAGAGATCACACGGTAGGCTGTCTCCTTGTCTGAAATGTCGTTTGATATTAAATAGTTTTGCATGTAGTGGTTTGTTATGACTTTCAACAACTGTGCCAAGTTCGGTCCGAATCGATCTATAACCTGATATATGACTTCCAGCAACTGCGCCCAGTACGGCCTAAATCAATCTATAAGCTGATATAGCTCCCATATAAACCGATCTCCCGATTTGACTTCCTGAGTTCCTGGTGGGCGCAACTTTTGTCCGATTTGGCTAAGACAATGACAATGAGTAAAATGTCACTTTCATTACTCAGCGATCGCATTTATTTTTGCAAATCGTTGGCAACCCTGACATTTATTTGACCTGAAATTGAAGTTCGCACATAGACTGGTTGGTGGCGCTACTGAATATAATGGATAAATAAGAGTTATCTTAGAACATGCCGCAAGCAGAATTCTGCTCTCAATATCATGCTGCTTGCGTCGTTTACTTTCTATATTTTCTTTCCCGTGAAGGAAGCTATGGCTTAATGCACGTACATACACTGATAGAAATATGACGGTACTTTGCCAATACCGCAAGGTATTATTTTGTTCGCTTCATTGCCAAAGATTGTTAATATCATTTGGTATCAATTCAATACCAGATAAAGTAGGCTATTAAGAATTGAAGGCGTCACATTTGCATTCTTGTCAATGCGCCAGAAGTGTTGTTGAGCTTTGTACTAAAAAAATATTGACGCCATTATAAAATATTTGTTAAACAAATAAATCAAATGTTTTAATACAATTTGAGTGCGTAAAAACCTGTTCAAATACTCGAAAGCTGTGATTCTATTTTCACAGTACATAGTACAAATTAGAAGAACATTCTACATCAAAAACATGACATTCTCTTGTGTGGAAATCGATGCTGTGTTGGTGTATTCCCACTTCTGGGTATTAATGGATATGAAATCAATTGCTGAATACGAAGAATTGAGGTTTGTCACGGTTAGGGATCCCAAAGTCGACTTTTTGTGTGAAAAAGTCGAAGTCGACTTTCAATGAATAAAAAGTCGATTAATCGATTTTGAAATCAAATAGTCAAAAAGAAAGCTGCACAGAGAAAATAAGCTGCACAGAGATATTTGTCTAAAATTTAGCAAGCAACATTGTCATGGTAAAAGTACATACCATGGTAAAATCGAACAATATATAGTAGCTCCAATAAAAGGGTACATTTCCCAAAATAGATTTTGCACCGACTTTAGCGAAGTCTAGATGGAATTTAGAATAGATAGACTCCGATTTAGTGAAGGCGGTCTCTTTTCATGTTTAATTTAATTTTTGAAAACTGGTCTTTGATAATGCCGGATACATAAATATTATTTTGTGTTTCTTTTGGAATTTTATAGAGGAAGTCATAAAGAACCGTTATCGTGACTTCGACAGACGGACGGACATGCCTAAATCGACTCAGAACGTCGAGACGATCAGACGAATATTTCGAGGTGTTACAAATGGAATGACTAGATTAGTGTACACCAATCCTATGATGGTGGGTATAAAAAAGGGGAAAGTAAACCGGAATGTGGAAACTCTTGCAATAAGCTATACTGGATAGCGGGGTGGTTTTGATATAAAAAGGAGCCAATTTGGCATTTTTAATTCTTCTTTATAATTCCCCTTTATGAAAATATTAAGAAATGTTATATCTTTATGGCAAAAGTCTACGCAGACCTATAGGAAGAAGAAAATTAATTAGACAATTTTACAAAATGTTGAAACGTTTACTTTTTGCAAAGTCTACTTTGAAAAAAACGAAATGTCGACTTTTTGCAACAATAAGTCGAAAAATCGACTTATGCTATTTTGATAAAATTCGAAAATACCAAAAGTCGACTTTTCGTCCCTCACGGTGTAACATTACTTTTTGTAATTATTTATTATTTGTAAATAATCGAAATAAAATTAGATTAAAATTATTTTCAATGTTTTTTTTTTGTTTCATTAGGGAGTGGAATAATCAATAACGGTTAGGTACTAAAACCAATAACGGTCTCGTCCTTAAACTAATAAGAGATTGGTATTAAAACTAATTCCAGTTCGGTAATAAGACTAGTACCAAACGTTACTAATCATTTTATGTTTCTTGCATACCATCCGGCATTGTTTTTGCAACATACGGTGTTGCTTTACTATCAATACTATATGGTACTGAAAAGAGCACGTTTGGTATCAACTTTTTTCTGGTTTGGTACTAAAACCAATACCGGATTGGTATTTAAACCAATACCAGTTCAGTAATAAGTCTAGAACCAAACGTTACTAATCATTTTATGTTTCTTCCATACCATCCGGCATTGTTTTTGCACCATACGGTGTTGTTTTACTATCAATACCGTATGGTACTGAAATCAACACGTTTGGTATCAACTTTTCTCTGGGTGTAGGGCTTTGGCAGTCTTAGCTTCCAATATGTGTATCTTTCTTTCTTTTCTTTTTGCTGTAAATTTGTTTTTTTTAGTTTTTTTCGACAGAGCTTCTTGCTTTGAAGATAAATAAAATAATTAACGATACCTATAAAAGCTTAACATTTGCTGTCAAATTTTGAGAGAAATTAAATTCCTCTGTTATTTCAAATGCTTCTCTCGTTCTCTCTTGATCATTTTCATACTTTTTGATACATTCCCCCACTTATAAATAAATTTATTTTGTTTTGTATATTCATTTGTTTATTAAATTATTTATAAAAAAAATTTTCGTACATTCTGCCAACTTGGTAGCACTTATCAATTAAAGATTTAAGATTATGTTTGCATTTATATTAACTTCAGCACCTAATGGTTTCTTATCACAAAGTGTTGCATAAGCCACTTTGAACTTAATGCTTAATTCTATAACAAACAAAAAAATATGTTTAAACTCTAATGTTTGGATGCATGACATGGGGTAAGGCCCGAAGGTGTCTCACAGCTTTAGTAGAATTCAGGAATACATTAAAACAAAATAATAATACTGTACACCTACTAATCCTTCATCTGTCCACTGGGCACCATGACTTTTATAATACCCGGAAATATTTCCGCTTGCAGGTTACCATAGGGCACTCGTTCACCATCGACATTCATAATGCCATCCTCCATTTCCTCGGTGGGTTCTATGCGAAAAGCGCTCACTGGTATTACCTGTATGTGGGCGGTAGGGGCCTCTGTTAAATGGGTGCCTGAGCTGAGGTTCAACAGGAAATGTATCAACTGGGATTTTGATACACCTGCTCGTATGATGACCAAATAAATGATGCCATCATTGAGTTTGGAATCGGGAGCAAATAGGCAATCCGCAGCTAAATGGCTGGTATAGGCGGCATGTACCATAACATATTCACCCTCTTCACTTCGCCACTCCTCGGCGGGCAGCGGTTCGTTTAGGGCAGGTATATTGGATTGCAGGGCCTTGGTATTGTATTCGGCATTGGCTGCCTCAATTTTACTTTGTATGGTTATAGTGCTCCGGTTTGATCTCAAGGAGTGCCCCGGTATGGAGTAATAGGCGGTGACATTTGATTTGGCCGAGGCCCAACTATCGGGCCGATACGTGGATTGAGAGAGAGTATCGGCAAATTCATCATTATCTACCTCATGGGCATCCTTAAAGTCCTGCTCTTCGTCCAAAGCATCATGAAAGCGGGTGAGTATGGAGGGGGGACCAGATTTGCGATTGGCTTTTGAGGAGATGGGGGCAACTGGCACTTCTTTTCTCTTCCAAGGTAAATAGGAAAGCTTTCCCTTGTAGGTTCTCAATTTTAAGACACGATGTATGGACCATATGGTAAACCTTTGGGCTCCTATGGACCTCAACCGTTCACTTTCAATATCAATGTCGGCTATAAGGCCCCAGCCTATAGAGAGGAAGGAATACATTTCACTTTGCTGTTTCTTATTGGCCACCTGCACACGCACCACATCTAAATGAGTCCAGTTGCCGGACACACAGGCCAGGGAGGAATTTACAATGGGTTTTGGCTCATAGGGCTCGTCGTAAAGATGGGCTATGCTCTTGGCTAGACCATTGCCCGAGCCACAGGGTATAATGCCCAAGGGCAGATCACGGGCCAGCACTCGCCAGTCAGGGCGTTCCATAATGCCATTTAGCACTTCGAAAAACAAACCATCACCTGAGGCCACCACTATGCCACTGTATTTTTGAGTCAAATCATTGCGTCGTCTTATCAATTCTCTGGCATAATTGGCATGGGTGGTAACCACCAACTCATATTGGATCTGAGCTTCTTTAAAGACGGGGGCCACTTGTTTCTGAAACAATACCCTGCCTTTGCCCGAACCCGATTTGGGATTGAGAAGTATAAGCAAAGGTTTGGCAAAGCCTCCCGAATGTAGTTCTGTGCCCTTGTTAATCATAATGGCCCGCTGCCAGCGCTCAGCTGACTTCAGATTGTCTTCATAGCTAAGGAAAGAGCGAAATCTCAAGATTCTAACAGTGCGCATGCGCCTCAGTGGCTTATCCTTCTTCACATAGGCATAGATATACAAATAGGCGGATATATCGTTGTGATCGGGTGGTTGGCTTCCGGTGGATCCTTCGCTGTGATGCTGCTCCTCATCGGCATTTTTGCTACGCTTGCAAGAGTTCAGCACCCCTCGCACCTGTTTCTTTATTTTGCCACCACAATGACTGCCAATAACATCCTCCAGGCGTATTAACTGTTCAGTGATCTGATCATGTTCCGCGGTCTCCCGCCTCAAATAAATTCCACTGGCATTTAACTGCACCTGTATCTTGAGATTATGTTTCTTTTTGTTGCTATTGTTTATATAGAAATGTTCGGTTAATTCAATGCCATTGGTTGATGCGGGGGAACCAAGCGGCGAAGAAAAAATATCGTTGTTATGGGACATATTTAAATCCAGTCCGTTGATGTTATGCGGAATGCTACTGCCATTTGTGGCGGGGTAGGTGTTAGGGTCTACGTTACCGCCAATTACTCCAGTGGCTGTCATTTGGTATTATATATTGGTCGTTGCCGTTGCCAAATGTGTGTGAGTGTGCGATTTTTGTCTGGAAGAAAGAAAGAAAAATATGGAAAATGATAAGAAAATGGTGATAGCGGGCATGTTGTTGTGTTTTCCTATGACAAAATTGGCTTATAATCAATTTTTTTTTTGGAAATGGGATTTTGTAAAAAATCCTTTGGAAAAAAAAACACTCAAGGACAAATAATAAGAATAAAAATTAATATGTAATTTTTGTTTATCACTTTAATCAGTGTAAAAATAAAAAAGAAACGACAGTACTAAAAAACAATATTTAAACATTCTAGAAAAAAAATTAAAAAAAAAAATAAATAAAACCAAAAAATAAATAAAATTTGAAAAATAAATAAAATTTGAAAAAAAAAATAAAATGAAATAAATAAAAAATAAAATGAAAAAAAAATAAACAAAAAAATAATAAAAATTGAAAAAAAAATACAAACCAATAAAAAAATAATTAGAATAAAAAAATTAAATAATAAAATAAAGTAAAAATAAATTAGAGAAAAATAAATAAAAATATGTAAAAATATATAAAAAAAATAAAAAATAGATAAAACAAAATTAAAAGAAATTAAAAAATAAATAATTGCCGAAATGGAAAACAAAAATTAAAATAAATATAATAAAAATTAAAATAAAAAAAATGAACAAAACAAGTAAAAAGGCATTAAGTTCGGTCGGGCCGAACTTTGGATTATCACCACTTAGGGTATATATATAAACCAAAAAATACAAATTTTGTCCATGAACATTCCACTAAGGAGTGCTTTCCGATTCATGTTCAAGCTCAATGATAAAGATTTTTTTATAGCAGAGTCCGAACGGCGTGACGCAGTGCGACACCTCTTTGGAGAGAAGTTTTACATGACATAGTACCTCACAAATGTTGCCAGCATTAGGAGGGGAAAACTATCGCTTAAAATTTTTTCTAATGGTCTCGCCAGGATTCGAACCCAGGCGTTTAGCGTCATAGGCGGACATGCTAACCTCTGCGCTACGGTGGCCTCCATATATATATATATATATATATAAACCCCGTTTCGTCACAATCCGATGAAAATTGGATAACTTATGTGCTCAAATTCGGCACGGGCATTAAGTGGTCTAATAAATATAAGTCACTGTTGAATTTTGTATTTCAAATTTCAACAAAATCGGGTAATAAATAAACCTTTTTTTCAGACCCTTAACCGGCATCGGTCTATATTACAGCTATATCTAAATACAGTCCGATCTTTACCATATTTGGTTCGAATGGCAGGTGGCCTAAAACTACCCACTGTTTCAAATTTCAGCGAAATCGGATAAAAAATAGAGCTTTTATGGGCTTCAGACCCTTTATCGGGAGATCGGTCTGTATCGCAGCTATATCTAAATAGAATCATATCCGAACCATATTTGGGACGGATATCAGGAGACCTAAATCTGTTTAAAATTCCAGCGAAATCGGGTAATAAATAGAGCTTTTATGGGCTTCAGACCCTTTATCGGCAGATCGGTCTATATGGCAGCTATATCTAAATATAGTCCGATTTGAACCATATTTGGGTCTTATGTTGGGAGACGTAAAATTACCCTATTTCAGCGAAATCGGTTAAAAAATAAAGCTTTTATGGGCTTCAAACCCTTTATCGGCAGATGGGTATATATGGCAGCTATATATAAATATAGTCCGATCTGAACCATATTTGGGTTAGATGTCGGGAAGCCTTAAACTACTCACTGTTTCAAATTTCAGCGAAATCGGATAAAAATAAACCATTTATGGGCATAAGACCCTTTATCGGAGGATCGGTCTATATAGCAGCTGTATCCAAATATTGTCCGATTTGGCCCGTTTAAGAACTTAACCAGCGTGCATCAAAAAACGTATCTGTGCCAAATTTCACCTCAATTTTTGAAGGCTGCAGAGAGATTACAACAGACGCACGGGCAGATACACAGACATCGAAATATATATACTTTGTAGGGTCGGAAATTGATATTTCGATGTGTTGCAAACGGAATGACTAAATGAACATACCCCCTATACTACGGTGGTGGGTATAAAAATTAAATAAACAAAAAAAAAAAAGAAAGAAAAAGAAAGAAAAAAAAATAAATGTAAAGAATAAAAGTAATTTAAAAGAATAAAAGTAAAATTAATAAAGGAAATAAAAAATTAAAAAAGGACAAATTAGAAATAGAAGTTAAAATTTTTGTAATTTATTTTTATACCCCATAGCTGCCATATAAACCAATCTTGGGTTTTGACTTCTTGAGCCTCTAGAGAGCGCAATTCTTATCTGATTGGAATGAAATTTTGCACGACGTGTTTTATAATGATATCCAACAACTGTGCCAGGTATGATTCAATTCGATTCATAACCTGATATAGCTGCCATATAAACCGATCTGGGATCTTGACTTCTTCAGCCTCTAGAGGTCGCAATTATTATCCGATTTGCCTGCAATTTTGTACGACGGATCCACTCATGACCATCAACATACGTGTTTATTATGGTCTGAATAGGTCTATAGCCCGATACAGCTCGCATATAAATCGATCTATCTATTTTACTTCTTGAGCCTCCAAAGGGCGCAATTCTTATTCGAATTGGCTGACATTTTACACAGGTCTCCAACATATAATTTAATTGTGGTCTAAACCGGATCATATCTTGACATCCCTCCAATAGCAGAGCAAATCTTATCTTATATCATTTTTGGCCTAAGAAGATATGCCGGGAAAAGAACACTTTTTTTTTTTGTTTTTTATTTTACAAGATATGCATTTATTTATTTAAGTTTTATTGTTTCATATTTATTTTATTTTTTTTAGTTTTTTTATTTTGACCACATTTACATATTTTAATTTTCATAATTTCGTATTAATTTTTTTTATTAAAAAAAAAATTTAAGTATATAAAAAAATTAAAAAAAAAAAATATAAAAAAATAAAAAAATTTAAAAATTCATTGTCAAAGTAAAAAAGACACATAAATAAAAAAAAATTAAAAAACCATAAGTATAATTAAAAAAAATAAAATAAAAAAAAATTAATTAAGAAAATAAAAAATCACTGTCTAAGAACAAAAAGAATAAATTAAAAAAATAAAAGTATTAAAAAAAAGTTTATCAAAAGAATATTACAGCAGATAAAAAATTCGGTGTCTTTAATTTATTTAAAAGGTTTTTATTATATATGTCCAAAGGCAAAACTTAGGCTAAAACCTTTATTCGAGAACAGAAACAAGTGCAAATATAACCTAAAAATACTCGTACATATGTAACAAAAGATAATTAACCTAACTAGTCTAGCGTAATCATATCTTTTCAAATTCGATAAGTTATTAGTTAATACACCAATAATAATTCAATTTATTGGATTCCATACAAAATCTTATCAATGGATAAGTGGACTTACTTATTTTACAAAAATAATTGGAATTTAGTTTGCCTATGAACTCAGCAAATTTCTGGCATTTGGTTTCAGAATGAAGCAGTGATAGTGGATATCTCCAATGTTTTTTTTATTATTATTTTAAAGCATTTATTTTATATTATTTGAAATTTTTTCAAATGAACTTTTGCAGCCTTATACCGCACAGGATAGGCATATGTTAAAATGGCTCTAATAACTCTTTTGTAGAGGTGGTTCTTGTTTTTGTAGTTTAGTGATGAGGTTTTATGCAGCAAAGGCCATAAAGCTCTCAATGATTTAATTGAATTTTTCCGAAATTTAAAAAAAGACAACAATAAAAACATAACAAAAAAAAAATTAAAAACACAAAATTCAATCTTGAAAATATAAAAAAAATCATCTTTGAAATATGCCTTGCTTTTTAAAATATTTTTCCAATTCATTGTCACAACACACAGTTTGGAGAAACATTTGATTAAAAATTGACTGAGTGGAAAAGAGAGAACAAATCCAAAGGAAGAAAAAAACAAAAAATTTAAAAAATACAATAATAATAAAAATATAAAAATATAAAAAAAATAAAAATAAAATAATAAAAAAAATAAAAGTAAATAATAAAAACAAATAATAATAAAAGAATACAAAATAAAAAATTTAAAAATAAGAAATCTTAAGAATACAAAAAATGAATAAAAAAATAAGAAATTTTAAAAATCTAAAAAACAGTACAAAAAATTGAAAATAATAAACAGTTAGAAAATTTTTTTGTTTCTTATTTTTTTTTTTTTTTTTAATTTTTTTTTTATTGCCTAAGTGAAAAATTAAATCAAATAGAAACAATAGAAAAAATAAATAAACTATTCTACTATTTATTTATTTTTTGATTTTTCTTTTTATTTTAATTTATTTTATTTTTAAATAATTTTCACTTTAAAAAATTGGGGAAACATTATTTTAATTTTTCCTAAATTTTTTATTATTTTTTCCTTTTTTAGTATTTTAAATGTTTTTGTATTGCAAAAAACGTTTTCATTCAAAATTTTTGTTGAAAACATTTAACACATTTAAATTCATCATTTACATTTTTTAATTTTCTTAAATAAAATTAATTAATTAAAAAAGTAGAGGAAAAAAAGAAATCAAAAATTATAAATGGCTTTCCTTTTCCCTTGCAAAAATGTTCGACAATAAAGCTTGTCTCAAAAGGGAAACAAATAACAAAAATATATTTTTACATGTTTTTCTAAAAATGATAAGAAATTCACTATTTAAGTGGAATTTAAAAACTAAAATAAATTAAAAAAAGAAAAAAAAAATCAAAAAAAAAACAAATAAAATAAATAGAAATAAAAATAAAAACCATATATTTAAAATTTCTGTATTTTTTTTATTTTCCATTATTTAATATATTTTATTGTATATTACATGTTTTCGTTTTTTATTAAATTTTTTTTTTTTACATTCAACTTAATGTTTAAATATTTTTGATTTTTCTAAATAAAAAAAATTAAAAATAAAAAAACAATATAAAAAAATAAAAATAAAATAAAAATAAGAAAACAAAAATAATAAAAAAAAAATCAAAGAATAAAAAAACAAAAAACAAATAATCTAAAAATACAAAATATAAAAATCAAAAAATTTTAAAAAAAGATAAAACATTAAAATAATCAAAAAATTAAAGTAAAAAAATTAAAGAAAGAAATTAGAGAAATTAAAAAAAAACTAAAATGAATGAAAATGAAATACTAAATAAATTAAAAAAAGAAATAAACGCTTATTAAAAACTACAAAAATAGTATATGAAAAAATAAAATGAAAAAAAAAATCCATAATAAAAGGTTAGAAAAAATTAAAAATATTTAAAAAATTAAGAAAAAAATAGAGTTAAAAAAAATTACAAATTTGAAAAAAAATCAAGAGATTAACTAAAAAAAATTAAAAATAGTAAAAAAAATTAAGAAAAAAAATAGAGTTAAAAGAAATTACAAATATAAAAAGAAAAATCAAGAGATTAAAGAAAAAATTAACTACTAAAAATATAAAAGAAATAAAAAAATTAAAAAATAAAATAATAAAAGAATTTTAAAAAATAAAAAATTAAAAAAATAAATACTTCAAAAAATAAAAAAAATATAAGCAATAACAAATTTAAAAAGATAAATAAAAATTAAGAGCTAAAGAAAATATTAAAAAAAATTTAAAAAAAATAAGAAATATATTAAAAAATTAAAAAAGAAAGTAAAAAAAGAAACAAAAAGTAAATATAAAAAAAGATAAAAATAATAAAAGTTAAAAAAAATTAAAAAGTAAAAGTATAACAGAACTAAAAAGATTAAAAATAGAAAAAAATAAAAAGTCAAAATATTAAAAAAATAAAAGTTATAAAATTGATAAAATTAAGAAAAAACATTACAAATAGTTAAAAAAGTTAAAATAAGAAAATTAAAAAATAACAAATTTAACAAAAAGAAATTAAAAATTAAAATGACAAAAAATATTGAAGATAAATAAGAAAGCAAACAAAGAAGAAAGTGTTTGAAAAAATGTTAAGAAATAAATTAAAAAAATAAAAAATATCACAAAAAATAAAAATTAAAAAATATCACAAAAAATAAAAAAAATTAAAAAATTATAAATTGTAAAAAATAAAAAATTAGAAAAAATAAATATTTCAAAAAATATAGGCAATATAGGAAAAAAATAGAGACAAATAAAAATTAATTAAGAATTTAAAAAAAATTCTGAAATATATTTAAAAAAAAAAAAAAAATAAAAAAGTAAACAAAATAAAAAAAAGAAAAAATAATTAAAAATAAAACAAAACTAACAAAATAAAAATTAAGAAATGAAAGGTAAAAATAATAAAAGTTAAAAAAAATGGATAAAGTAAAAATAAAAAAATTAAAAAATAACAAATTTAACAAAAAGAAATTACAAATACAAAAAAAAAAAATAAATTCAAAATTAAAAGTATTAAAAATATTAAAAAAAAAATAAATAAAAAAACAAAAAAACGAAAGTATTTGATAAAATTTAAAGAAATAAATTAGCAATAAAACAAATAAAAACAAGAAATAAAAGGAAAAATAAACAATTAAAAAAAGAAAAGAAATATAAAAAAAAAACTAAATCAAAAAATTAAACAATTGAAAGAAATAAAAAATTTAAAACAAAAATACAATATAAAGGCATTTGTATTTTAAGATTAAAAAAAATTAAGAAATGTACTAAAAAAGAAATAAAACAAATAAAAAATGAAAAAAAAAACAATAAAAAATAAGAAAAAAAATAAAAAAATAAATAACAAAACTAAAAGTATTAAAAACTAAAAAATTCAAAATTGAAAATAAAATTCAGATAAATAAATAAAAATTAAAAAAAAACGTCTAAACAACTGGAACGAATAAAGAAACGAAATAAAATAAATATATACATTTTTCTTAATTTTTTAAGAATTTAATTTTTTTCATTTAAATTTAATTTATTATAATAAACAAATAAGGATATTGTTTATTATAATTTTTATTTTGCACATTTTTACAAATCTAAATCTTTTAGAATAATAAAACTAAATGAAAAATTTATATTTGAATTGTTTTTATATAAATACAATTTTTTTTATATTTGAGTTTTTTCCACATTTTACAAATTTTAGTTTTTCTTAATTAATTTTTTATGTGCTTAATATTAATAAGTTTATTTTTATCTTTGTTGTTATTTATTACTAAGTTTGTCTTTTTTTAATTATTGTTTTTTTATTTTTCTTACTTTTTTGGAATATTTATATTTTTTTTCCACTTAGTCAATGAAGTTTTATAATATTGGTTTGCCCAAAAAGTAATTGCGGATTTTTCATATAGTCGGCGTTGACAAATTTTTTCACAGCTTGTGACTCTGTAATTGCATTCTTTCTTCTGTCAGTTATCAGCTGTTACTTTTAGCTTGCTTTAGAAAAAAAGTGTAAAAAAATTATATTTGATTAAAGTTCATTCTAAGTTTTATTAAAAATGCATTTACTTTCTTTTAAAAAATCTGCAATTACTTCTTGGGCAACCCAATATTTTTCTCTAAATTAATTTTTCATGTATGTTTTTTATTCCTCATATTTTTTTAAATGCTCTTTGTCCATGTGCGTTCACTATTGCATATTATGATTTTTTATATATTGTTTTTTAATATTTATTTAATATTTTTATATTTTTTTAATATTCTTTCGAGTGTTTTTTTATTATATCGTTTTTTTTTGCTTTTTATTATTTTATTTTTTTTTTGGTTTTCCACTTTGTCAGTGAGTTTTTCTATTTTTTCTCCAATTATCCACAAACATGAGATTATTTACTGGAAAATTAGTTTTAAAATTAATACATGTCTTAAATTTAATTTAATTGTTTTTTTATTATTTTTATTATTTGATTTAAAAAATTAACTTTTTTATTATTTCCAATTATTGATTTTTTATTTACACGTTGTTTTATTTATTTTTTTTTCTAACTTTTTTAAAGCCGTGTATTAAAAACTAAAAAATTCAAAATTGAAAATAAAATTCAGATAAATAAATAAAAATTAAAAAAAAAACGTCTAAACAACTGGAACGAATAAAGAAACGAAATAAAATAAATATATACATTTTTCTTAATTTTTTAAGAATTTCATTTTTTTCATTTAAATTTAATTTATTATAATAAACAAATAAGGATATTGTTTATTATAATTTTTATTTTGCACATTTTTACAAATCTAAATCTTTTAGAATAATAAAACTAAATGAAAAATTTATATTTGAATTGTTTTTATATAAATACAATTTTTTTTATATTTGAGTTTTTTCCACATTTTACAAATTTTAGTTTTTCTTAATTAATTTTTTATGTGCTTAATATTAATAAGTTTATTTTTATCTTTGTTGTTATTTATTACTAAGTTTGTCTTTTTTTAATTATTGTTTTTTTATTTTTCTTACTTTTTTGGAATATTTATATTTTTTTTCCACTTTTTTTTTTTTTTTTTTTTTATTAAATTCATTTATTACATAGTACTCCAATACATAAAATATAATGCCCCAGCGCCACATGGACATTTTTGGGGCGAGTTGGCAATAAAAACTTTTTCAATTTTTAGTTTTTAATACATTGTAAATATAAATAAAAAAAAAATGAACAAAAAAAGTTTACGAAGCAAGAAAATAATAAATAATATATATCACATTAGAAGCATTTCCATATTATCCATTAGATACAATTTTAGATTAGACTTAAAACTGGAGATTCTGGGAATATTTTTTATACTTTGAGGAAGATGGTTATATTCAGAACAACCGGAATGCTCAATTCGTTGCCTAGTGGTTCCAAGTCTACACCTTTTTACGTGAAGATTGTCACTATTTCTAGTGTTGAACCTAGTCTGATTTTGATTAAATGTTATCACGTGGTAGCCAATGTTATTTAGTGATTTATACATGTATGTTAAGAGTTGCATTTTGTAAAGCCCACATATTGGCAAAGTAGTCTTAGATATGTTTTTGAATAATAATTCGGTACAATACCTTTGTGGAAGATTGTAAACAATCCGGAGAGCTTTGTTTTGGGACCGTTGCAAGGATTTAAAATCTGCGTTTTTTTTGCCAGCGTATATCATAGGCAAATAGTTATAATGGCTATGTATAAGGGCATTGTATAGTAATAGCTTGGTATCCTTGTCGAATTTATTCTTAAATTTATAAAGCAGGCCAATCGCTGGAGTTACTTTTGACTTCAAATATTGCATGTGTGAATTCCAAGAGAGGTTGCTCTGAAAGTGTATCCCTAAATATTTCAAACAAGTGTTCTCAATTACATTTCTCCCACAAATAGAAACGTTGAAATCATTACTTCCACTAGCATGGGGCCGAAAACGCACAATCCTAGTTTTCTCAGAGTTCAAAACCAATCCATTTATTCTTGCAAAGTCATGAATTGCGTTGGCATCATGTTCAATTTGAGCTTTCAAAATAACTTCATGACAATAAGGATAAAAAAGGCTCATATCATCAGCATACATTATCAATTTTCCATGCAATTTCATATTTGCTATGTCATTTAAATAAACTGTAAACAGCAAGGGACCTAGCACGCTGCCCTGAGGTACCCCATACTGAATATCTTCCATTCTACTACTGCATCCATCTATCTGAACAAACTGTTTCCTGTTTCGAAGATAACTCTCAATCAGTTTATGAGCATTTCCAACAATTCCATAAAACCGTAGTTTTCGAAGTAATATTTCATGATCTACCAAGTCAAATGCCTTTGACAGATCATAGAAAACTCCAGCTACTCCACCGTAACCATTATCTAAACCTTCACATATTGTATTGACCACATTGACTATTGCCTCCTGCGTACCACTGCCTTTTTTAAATCCAAACTGAAATCTTATAACAAATTATTATCCTCGAAGTATGCTGTCAGTTGCCTATGTAAAACCTTTTCCAATAATTTATCAAATAACGATAGCAAGGCAATTGGTCGAAGTCAATGAAGTTTTATAATATTGGTTTGCCCAAAAAGTAATTGCGGATTTTTCATATAGTCGGCGTTGACAAATTTTTTCACAGCTTGTGACTCTGTAATTGCATTCTTTCTTCTGTCAGTTATCAGCTGTTACTTTTAGCTTGCTTTAGAAAAAAAGTGTAAAAAAATTATATTTGATTAAAGTTCATTCTAAGATTTATTAAAAATGCATTTACTTTCTTTTAAAAAATCTGCAATTACTTCTTGGGCAACCCAATATTTTTCTCTAAATTAATTTTTCATGTATGTTTTTTTATTCCTCATATTTTTTTAAATGCTCTTTGTCCATGTGCGTTCACTATTGCATATTATGATTTTTTATATATTGTTTTTTAATATTTATTTAATACTTTTATATTTTTTTAATATTCTTTCGAGTGTTTTTTTTATTATATCGTTTTTTTTTGCTTTTTATTATTTTATTTTTTTTTTGGTTTTCCACTTTGTCAGTGAGTTTTTCTATTTTTTCTCCAATTATCCACAAACATGAGATTATTTACTGGAAAATTAGTTTTAAAATTAATACATGTCTTAAATTTAATTTAATTGTTTTTTTATTATTTTTATTATTTGATTTAAAAAATTAACTTTTTTATTATTTCCAATTATTGATTTTTTATTTACACGTTGTTTTATTTATTTTTTTTTCTAACTTTTTTAAAGCCGTGTAATTCTATTTAGTCTGCTCACATTTTTTTGTTAATATCTGTATTCCAAAGTTCTCTTTCAATGTACTCTTGCCAGACTGTGTGATGGTGTTTAAGCCTCAAAGCTTTATTATGTACTGACAATCAAGTCAGTTAAGACCATCAGTCAGTCGCCCATCTATTTCGAAATTGTTTATCAGTTCGAAAAAAAAAGGAAAAAGAACTAGCAATACAACAAAGAGTTGGTTGGTTTTGGGCTTTTTTCCCCTGACTTTGTTTGGTCCGATATCAGTTATTGTTATTATTTGATTCTTTTATTATTACCTTCGTCATTTTTTTCCAGACAGTTGGATTTGTTTTATATATTTAACATTTAGCTGTTGTGTGCTATAACTAATGGGGAGTTAATATTAGTTTAGTGTGGTTAGAGTCAACTTTGAAAAATCTAACAAAGAATCTTTGAAATATGCCTTTCTTTTTAAAATATTATTCCAATTAATTATCACAACACACAGTTTCGAGAAAAATTTAATAAAAAAATTTACTAAGTGGAAAAAAGTGAAAAAAGATAAAGGAAAGAAAAAACAGAAAATAAAAAAATTAAAAAAAAACACAAAAATTGCGGCTTGTAAGGACTCAAGAAGTCAAATCGTGAAATCGGTTTATATGGGAACTATATCAGGTTTAGACCGGTTTGGTACGCACATGGCACAGTTGTTGAAAGTCATAACGGAACACTACATGCAAACTTTCAGCCAAATCCGACGAAAATTGCGGCTTGTAAGGGCTCAAGAAGTCAAATAGGAAGATCGGTTCATATGGGAGCTATATCAGGTTTTAGTCCGATTTGAACCGTAACAGAACATCAAATTTACAATTTCAGCCAAATCGGACAAAAATTACGGTTTGTAAGGGTTCAAGAATTTAAATCGGGAGATCGATTTATATGGGAGCTATATAAAGTTATAAACCGATTTGGAAGCTGTATAATGTTATAGACCGTACTTGGCACAGTTGTTGGAAGTCATAACGGACCATCACGTGCAAAATTTCAGCCAAATCGGACAAAAATTACGGCCTTTAGGGGCTCAAGAAGTCAAATTGCGAGATCGGTTTATATGGGAGTTATAACTAAATCTAAAACGATATGGCCCATTTGTAATACCCAATGACTTTCATAAATATTAAGTATCTGTGCAAAATTTCAAGCGCCTAGCTTTACGCGTTCGACCTCTATCGCGATTTCGATAGACGGACGGACATGGCTAGATCTTCTGAGTCAGTTGTCGACAGGATCAAGAATATATATGCTTTATGGGATCTGAGACGAATATTTCGAGGAGTTACAAACGGAATGACTAGATTAGTATACCCCCATACTATGGTGGTGGGTATAAAAAATCAAAAATAAGAAATCTTAAAAATCAAAAAAACCAGTAAAAACAAGTAAAAGCGTGCAAAGTTCGGCCGAGTCGAATCTTATATACCCTCCACCATGGATCACATTTGTCGAGCTCTTGCTACGGTATCTGTTTTTACGCAAACAAAGGATAAAAGAAAGGAATTGCTATGTTATTGGAACAATATCAAGTTATGGTTCACTTCGGACCATAATTGAACTAAATATTGGAGACCATAATAAAAGTCATTGTGTAAAATTTCAGTCAAATCTAGTAAAAATTGCGCACTTTGGGGGCTGAAGAGTAAAATAGGGAGATCGGTTTATAGGGGAGCTGCATTAGGCTATAAACCGATTCATGCCATTTTCGACACGTATGTTAAAGGTCATGAGAGAAGCCGTTGTAGTGGCTTAAGAAGTCCAGACCTCAGATTATATGGCAGATATATCAAGTTATGGACCGATTTGAACTATTCTTAGCACAGTTGCTGAGAGTCATAACAAAATACCTCATGCAAAATTTCAGCCAAATCGGATAATAATTGCGTCCTCTAGTGGCTCAAGAAGTCAAGACCCCAGATCGGCTTATGTGGCAGCTATATCAGGTTATGGACCGATTTGAACTATTCTTAGCACAGTTTTTGAAAGTCATAACAAAACACGTCATGCAATATTTCAGCCAAATCGGATAGGAATTGCTCCCTGTTGAGGCTCAAGAAGTCAAGACCCCAGATCGGTTTATATGGCAGCTATATCAGGTTATGGACCGATTTGAACCATACTCAGCACAGTTTTGGAAGTCATAATAAAACACATTATGCAAAATTTCAGCCCAATCGGATAAGAATTGTGCCCTCTAGTGGCTCAAGAAGTCAAGATCCCAGATCGGTTTATATAGCAGCTGTATCAAAACGTGGACCGATATAGCCCATTTACAATCCCAACCGACCTACACTAATAAGAAGTATTTGTGCAAAATTTCAAGCGGCTAGCTTCACTCCTTTGAAAGTTAGCGTGCTTTCAACAGACAGACGGACGGACATGGCTAGTTCGACTTAAAATGTCATGACGATCAAGAATATATATACTTTATGGGGTCTTAGACGAATATTTCGAGGAGTTACAAACAGAATGACGAAATTAGTATACCCCCATCCTATGGTGGAGGGTATACAAATTAAAAGTAATAAACAAAGAGAAAACATTTTTCTTTTTTTATTTTTTTCAATTTTCAAATTTTTTATTTATTTTTTCATAGTTTTTCTATTTTTTTAATATTTCTCCTTATAACTTTTCTTTCTAAAATTATTTATTCTTTTATTTTATTTTCTTTTTGGTTGTTTTGAGCCAAAATACAACGTCACATAATGCACAGTGGGCTGCAAGTCTGTTCTGGAGATTTATGCAAAAATTTTGGGTCAGACCTACATATGTGATGAAAGTCGGTTTAAAGTAGTGTCACTGTAATGCCAATATACGTCATCGGGCAAACGTAAAGAAAATGCGAACACATTCCGCAGAAGTGGTACTTAGTTCTTTCAGCAAAATATCAGCGACATGTCGCTGCGTCAATACAAATTTCGCTTCAATTAATTGCAAATGTAATTAAATGCCCATGAACTGGGACCAAGTAACTCTGTATCATCATAGTTGGTTTTGTTGTGTGGCTTTGTTTGTCAATAGAATGCGCCAAAAATTAATAAGCAATTTTCGCATTAATAAAGTTAGTACTAGACTTAAGGTAGGTTAGGTTAGGTAAGAGTGGCAGTTCTTTACAGACTTACTTGGACAATTTTAAGTCCATTGTGATACCACAGTAGCGACAGACCAAGGCTTCTGGCGGGAATCGAACCCACGACCCCTTCAAGTACGCTACCAACTCGGCTACCGGGTCGCCCAGGCTTAAGGTAAAATTTAGAAAATTTTCACTTTCCCGATCGTATGCGGGATTGTGAATCTTCTAATAATGACTGCTGACAGACTGAGATTTACTAGCTGAAAGAAAAATCAAATACGAGTACCATTAGGACTCTCCGTCAAATGGAAGAGGCACAAGATAAACAAACCAAAAGAATCATATTTTTCTGTAACAAATGGTCTTTTGTTGTACACAAAGCATTTTTGGCTTAAAAGAAGTTTTGATTTTTTGCTTAAGAGAGTCATCCCTTAGACAGAGATTTACTAACAGAAAGAAAAAATCAAAAACGAGTACCTTTTAGACTCTTCGTCAAATGGAAGAGGCACACAATAAACAAACCAAAATAATCATCTTTTCCTTCAACGAATTGCCTTTTGCTGTAAACAAAACATTTTTGGCTTAAAATAATTTTCGAGTTTTTGCTTAAAAACGCCATCCTATACCAGTTTTATCATAACCGAAGTGATTTTATCACCATAATAACAATCCATCCCTGCCGTACAATAGAACGTTACAATCAGAGATGGCCTGTCAGAAACAGTGACGTATATGGCATACATTTCCGACGTATATTACATACGTCGAAAACGTCGTAAACCTAGCCAAAAAACTAGGTTTCTGACAGAAAAAAAAAATTCGAACGAAAATATGTCGAATTTTGAATCTGATTAACTAAAAATTTTGGCATAAGTAATTTTTTCCTCTTGGAGACGAACAATATTGAAATTGGAAAAAATCGGTTCAGAATTAGAAAAAGCTACCGTTGGTTTACACGATTTTTACCAATATTGCAATAATGTGGTCATTTGTTAACCGATCTTCACGAATTGTGGCACACGCAAAATCCCTCGCTAAATCCCTCTGGCTGTTGCGAGTTATTGGGTGGTTGCAACATTTGTATTTATTAATTATTTCTTATCCTTTTGCAAAATTATTTGTTTCTCCCGCTTTAATTTGCTTTTTGACAGCTGTTGACAACGACATATGTTATAAAATGAATGACATCTGAGGTAGTGTCAAGTGAAATGGTAGATGGCGTGTTAAGTATGCTAATGTGAGGTAATGTCAAGTGAAATGAAAGATGGCGTGTTAAGTATTTTATTGAATAAGTAATGTTACTTTTAAGTATTGTTATTGAATAACATAATTAACACTCCATGTACCATTTCACTTGACACTTCCTCAGATGTCATGCATTTTTAACATATGTCGTTTACAACAGCTTTCAAAAAGCAAATTAAAACGGGAGAAGCAAATAATTTTGCAAAAGGATACAAAATAATTGCAATTTCTAAATATAATTGATGAAAACTAATAATTTATTGATTTTTTGGTTCACAAAAAAATCCTTAAACGTTACTTTATAAATTGACTTGAAATTTGCGTATATTTCCAATTTATTGTGTGAAAAATGTAAATGCAAAAATTAAAAAAAAAAACTTAATATTTCTTTTATTGCGAAATTTTTTTACATATAAACTCTTCTATATACAACGAATAAGTGACAATAATATTTGTTAAAAATCAAACTTTTACACTGAGTTATTAAGGTTTATGACGTTTGCGACTTTTTCTACGTTTTATACAAGTATACGACGTTTTCGACTTTTAAAACTTTTTGACAGTCGGAAACCTAAAAAATCGTCTTACGGACCATCTCTGGTTACAATAAAATACTCGTCTCTAAAATGTTGTTTGTTCTTTCTTTTTATGCCCTCCACCATCGGTTGGAGGTATATTAATATTTTCATACTTCTCACTAGTGTAGTTTGGTTGGGATTGTAAATGGGTTTATTTTTGGAAATACCTGTCATATAAACCGATCTCCCAATTTTACTTCCGCGCTGTAGAGGTCAGCCTCTCTACTCTATTCATGTTCGATATGATTGAAATTTTGGACAGAGCATGGTTCAAATCGATCCATAACCTGATATGGCAGCCATATAATCCGATATTCGGGTTTGACTTTTTGAGCCTCTAGAATCACCAAACCGTGCTTAGCACGTTTCAAATTGGTCCATAATAGCTTTCATACAAACCGATCACTCGTTTTGGCTTCTGGAGCATCTAGAAGGAGCAATTCTCACCCGATTTGGGTGAAATTTTGCACATAGACTTTTGTTTCGACTTACAAGATCCACTTGAAGCATGATCTAAATCGGTTTATTATAAACTGATCGCGCGTTTTGTTTGCTTAAGCCTGTAAGGTACGCGATTTCTATTCGATTTGGACGTGGCATTTTTTATGACATCTAAGACCCATGAATAGTACGATTCATATTAATGTATACGATTCGGCCTTTGCCAAACTGAACGCTTTTACTTCCCACGTTGGTCGTTACTATTAGTAGTAAATATACGCATCTTTGTATAAAGTTATTGGCTACCAAGTTTAATATTCCCTAAACAGAAAATCAGGATTCACTAACATTAGGTTGTGTCACTTGCAAAAACACAAAGTGAAAAGGTCCCATGAACATCTTTAAGATAGTCAAAATCTGCCTATTGTGAATGCAAACAATAATCAGCAAATTTTTTTTTCTGATAAAATGCAGGATTCACTTATATTGGGTTAGGTCACATGCAAAAACTTAAAGTGGATAGGTCCTATGAACATCATTAAGGATGTCAAATCCGCCGATTGAAAATGTCATCATATAGGAGAAAACGTAAACAAGGAATGAATGTAGAAAGAGAACACATTGATATTCTCAATGCCAAAAATTAAAAAAAAATTTATGTCGGCTGATCGCTTGGCTTAATCTTATTCAGTGAATCGTGGACTATATGCAGCAAATTGTACATCCATGCATTTTTTCTTTTTATTTCATATCTTTTTAAAGCACCGCTTAAAATATGTATATTATTAAATCAATTTGAATTTTAATGTGAACAAACGCACATTGCAAACCAGCAAGAAAAATGTAAACAATAAAGTTGTAGTTACATACCACGAGCAGCACTCATACGTACTTGAGCAATCTAATGCGCCCACAAGCGTTCTTTTGGCTGAGTTACATATCATGCGCCTAAAAATCAGCTTATTTATGTTATTTCCAAAGTTAATTCCTATGGAAATTGGCAATGATGTGGTTTAATATGATTTTAATAAAAGAATTTCTCTAATCAAGTCATATGTTTTGCGCCCTGAAACGCGTTCTAAGTTGAGAGTTGGTAAACTTATTCCCTCAGATGCGTACGTGTATTTGTTGTGTGACTCACACAATACAAACCAGCCTATTTTAATTTTCTCTGATATGCACGCATAAATGCTGCGCGAGGTATGTTACACCACTTTAACAAGTTTGACAAGCTTAATGACGAAAATTAAAAAACAAAAATTATATCGGCTGATCGCTTGCCGTAACGTTGTTAAGTAAATTCGGACAGAAAGTTAACACTCAACTTTCTTTACACATATATTCAAGTTACAACAAACGGCAATTTCTTTGCTGTCTCAACCACGGGTAAAACAAAGGAATATGAATGTGTGTGGATTGCCATCAACACTACCGCAAAGGGATGGTCATTTCTGCTCCTCTGATTGGAGACTACTCTTCTTTTAACGGCTCACACAAATGAAACTTTAAAATTCTCTCTCGTTAAGTAAACTATGGTGTAATGCACGTATATAGGGTTTCGGCAGTCTTATGGTGATTTCGATTGTGAAAAAAAGTGCAGCATTTTTTCGACATGTTGCACTGAGATCGAAATTTTGTGTTCGATTCTCCAAAAAAGTGTAACCCCACCACCGGGTAAATGTTCGTTTGTAATGGTGTTGCTCACTGAAAGTGAAAAAATGCTGCATTTTCTACACCGTGGCTAGGCTAGGATGGAGAATGCCGCACTTTAAATCAGCTGCTATCATCTCATGTGCATGCCACCGTTCAAGCAAATTTTGGTTGAAAAGAAGAAGAAGAAAACAATTTGTAGAATGTTTGGCAAAATATTAAAAAGAAATACATAAAAAAAGGAAAAAGTAATCGCGTTTTATTTAGCTAACGGCATATTAGATGCATTGCTACATTTTACAGCATTATTTGGTTGAAATTACAATATACGGGCATATTAACATGTTCGAATGAAAATGTAAAAAGTGTAAAACTATGAGAGGGGATAAGGCAGCATTCCCAAAATGTTGTCCAACATTAGTGTAACATTTTTTTTCAGAATCGAAATCACCATTAGCTTCCAATATGTGTATCTTTGTTTCTTTTATTTCTTTTCTTTTTGCTGTAAATTTGATTTTTTATTTTTTCGGCAGAGCTGCTTGCTTTAAAGAAAAATAAAATAATTACCGACACCTTTAAGCTTGACTTTTGTTGTAAAATTTTGAGAGCACGAAAATTTCTCTGTATGTCAATCCTATCTGGCACCAGGGCTGCCAGATTTACCGATTTTTCGGCATTTTGAATAATTTTATCTTCAAAAATAGCAAAGTGCCGATGGAAATCACATAGGATGTATTTTTTATCCGCGTTAAAATATATCCATTATGGTAGGTTCATACCCAAAGCCAAACTTAAGACCTTTCTACTTATTTGTTTTTTTTTTTATCAAAATGTTCCGATTTTTTGCCGATTTTTAAAATTGAAATGCCAACAATGCCGATTTTTTCATGAAAAGTGCTGATTTTCTCCTATATTAATCTGGCAGCCCTGTTTGGTACATTTGTCTCCAGGATTGCAATGTCGTGTTTTTCACAAATAAGTGTGGCCAACTGAAGATATACATACATCTATTGTGATATGAATAGTTAAATTATAAACTAATTATTTATAAAATTACGTGCACAATTCCTAATAAATTTTATTAAAATGCAATGCCGCACATGTCTTGCAAGTTTTACTCACAATTTTTTCAAAATACTTTCACATTTTATATCGAATTGCTTTGATAGACTGGCAAACGGCAATACCACCGCATGTTGAATAAACATACATGCATGTACTGGACATTTTTTTTGCGTTTTATTTTTGTGCTTCCATTACTAAAATAAAACAGGGCTATTATGACTATTTTAAAACTTTTTTAGCTTCGATTCGAATAACTTCAGAAGTTATGAACAACCACAATGTTCAGCTGTTTTTTATAACATCTTTAGTTCAAACTTTTGCTTCGGTATAATCTAATTTTGATTGGTAAATCAACTTGTTGTAAACGGTTTTTCTTCAACTTCGTCACATTACACTTACACACTTCGTTTGTTGTTGCCTTTGAGATTCTCTTCAGTTGTTGTTATTGGCCGTTTTTATTCATGGAAACAAGATTCTCAATTTATTTTGAGTATTGGTAACACTATCTTTTGCTTCAGTTTTCTGGTTTGATTTTACGATTTTTTTCTTTTATTTTGATATTAAAGTAAATATTTATTTTGCGTAGTTTTTTGTACTCTTTAGACTTAATATTCCAAGTATCATCACAATAATATCATAACATTGATGGTTAATCAACGAATTTATTTGTTTATTCACTTTTAATAGTTGCTTTTATGAATGAATGTCAACCAGCATTCAATTTAATTTGTTGTTAATCCATTGTCATTAAAATAAAGCCATAACACTTTGCTCACCATAAAAATTCGTTGCAATAGAATATTCTTCCCACTGAATAAAATAACTGTGTTTATTTACACTTTTGAAATTCACTGCTGACATAATAGAGAATAAAGGAGAAAAAAACCACGGCGTTAATAGGGTATCATATATATGCACAACGTCAAGTTCACCTACTTTGGTTTTTATTAAAATCATTGAACGTAAACACAGGTCCCCAAAAAATAAATTTGTTTTTTTTTTTCGTAAATTAGCCACATTCGTCTTCAATAAGGTATGGTGGTGAGAAACACAAAATGTTTTCAATTCACCACATCACACACAAAGCACCACACAGGCAAGAGGCAACAACAATAAAAATCAGATAAGATAAAGTTTGTGTTGGATTGGATCTACGTACGGTTTACTTTTTGTTGCTGTGGGTTCTCTGCTCAATTGTTAAACATATGGTTGGCGCCCCGTGTATGGTAGTGAGGAAATTAGTTCGTTTTGTTTGCTCACTGTATTGATTACGATTATCAAACACCCACAAAAATGTATCAAAGATAATCAGGAAACATACATACATATGTATTATTTGAACTGCACCACGTTATTTGTATACAAAATTTCTTGGGTAGACCCCTATGACTTACTAATGTTTGCTCGATTGTATGTCTGTCTATCTTCCGTGTGTTTATAATGCACCGTGCCCGCTCTTTTCTTTAATGTATTTGTGATCTTTATTGTTTTTCGGTTTTTCTTTTTGTTTTGCGCTTACAAAAAACAAATACCTCTCGTGCGGACTGTAGCTTACCGACTAAGCTCGATCGCACTAAAAGCAAAGAAAAAACAACATACCAAATAATAAAGACTTCACATACAATAGTTGTATGCACATGTAAACAAATACATGAACAGCTTTTTTTTAACGAAGTAAGAAAGAAAACAAAGCTTGCTGCTTCTTGATATTGTCAGCTCTTGATTTATTTATAACAAACGTCAGACACATCTCGTCTTGGGGATTAAATCTCTCTTTATTTTGTTCGCTCTCTGAGTTGTGGCAATCTGTTTTCTCTACTTTAGGGTTGCCACGTTAACTGAGAAATTTTCATTATTTATGGGGATTTTACATGGCACATCATGGTCGTACTCATCGTGTGTACGTGTTCATTACAGATTTAGCCAAAAACGGTAGGTAGGCATATCGATTTTTCTTTTCTTTAACTTTATTTAACTTGCCATCAGAGAAAAAATAACTCTTAGAAAAAACCAACTACCAAATTTGTATGTGAAATTTAAAATTCTCAACGAATTTTAGCATTGAATCGAAGACATTATTTGTTGAAGTACGAAAGTAAATCTTTACAAGAGTCTAGACAGACAAAATTCTTGAAATTTTGATGACTTTCAACAAATTATTTAGTTGAGGTAGTCGTTAAAATAGCGTGCTACCATGTAGCGCATAAAACTCCCATGCCATTCACGACTTGCAAACCAAAGTTCGAGCCCCCTGGTCGGTCAAAAAATTTTCATTAAACTTATTTTAGAAAATTCGGTATAAAAAATATGATTCATATTCAGAAAAAAAATTTTTAAGGTGGTTTTTAATGTTTTCTTTATTTTAATTAATTAAGACACTTACTACTGTGCAGCAGTACTTATTGATTTATTTCATCGTCGGTAGGCTAGAGGATGCGTGCGAGACTACCAAACATGAGATCATGAGTTCAATCAATACTCTGCGGTACCAAAATCATTAACATTTTTAAGAGTAATAGTATAGAGAGTGGCAAAGAAAAACTCGAGAGCTGAATTAAAACGAACGTGTCAAAAGCAGAGCGAGCCGAACAAAGAAAATAAAAACACCACCACCCGAAGCAAAGCACATGAGTTGGTGACTTGTTGGATGGTTTATGTCTTGCTTATGGATGTATTGTTGAATTGGCCTTTCAACAACAAATTTGTACTTTGAGTCGTTGAGATTCACCATAAATTGTTGCAGGAAAATTAACAACTTTCGTAGTGGTTTTTTCGACCAAAGTTGTTGTGTTTCAAAATTATTTTTATCTGTGTAGTTTCCTTCTCGTTTTATAACTTTATTTTAGACACAACGTGCTTTTCAATATTTGTCAAATAATGACTATACAGTGTGTAGGAAGTAACAGGTAGACGCCAGCCATCGAAAAAATCAAATGATTTTGATGTTTTAGCCATGACTGAGGGTCATGTGTACATGTGACGCATCAAAGCCCTGCACAAAACCATTCATTGGTGACTGTTTTTGCTGAACTCGTGAACATTGAACCCACATGATGTATATCAAGACTACTTACTGAAGAGCGAGACATTGAAGATAGAGTAAAACGAACAAGTTGTTGTTGAGTAGATAATCTTGAAAAACTACCGCCATTCAGTACTTGGAAGTATAGCCGCTACAGTGAGTTATGAAAAATTACTCGCTGTATATAAAAGCGTCTCGCTGTCATGTTCAAAATATTAATGATCACAAAAATTTTTTGAAAACTGTTTATTTTCTCATACAAAAAAAAAACTAGGCGTGTGTGTGTGTTTACCCATGCTTTTGCCAATCAACCACGTTGCCTTCGTACGAAAGCATACGACAAGAAAAATAGTACTTATCTGAAGCAAAATGTACCCCAATATATGCATTGTATAACGTGCACTCACTGAAATCCGAATCAACCTTTCTGTTTTGCTGAAACCCTAGTACTGACTTCGACTTTTCACCCGAACAACTGTCAAAACACATTAAAAAAAATTATGAAGAAAATGCGAACACATTCCGTGGATGCCGAACGAAGTTCTATTAGTAAAATATCAGCGACATGTCGCTGCGCCAACACAAATTTAGCTGCAATGAATTGCAAAGGTAATTAATTGCACAAATGGGCAGCAATCAACTCTGCATCAATGCTGTTATCTTTGTTATGTGTTATTGTTTGACTTTTGTTCGTATTCTGGCGAAAAATAGAGTCTGTGGAATTTCACAATAATTTAATAGGTAATTTCGCTGCGAATGAAATCAGTACTAGGCTAAACGGCACATTTTATGCATTCATTCATCTCGTTACTTGGTGTCTTGTTTATCAGTTTTACTCAGTTCTCAATTGTCTCATACAATGTTGTATTTATAAGCGAAGAGTTCAGTTCTTGCACGGTTGTTTTGTTAGAGGACGTCAATAAAAAAAAGACCTACATCAATAAGAAGTCTGTGCAACATTTCAAGTGGATATCACTGTTCGTCTAACCGCTATCATTTTTTCCACAGACGACAGAGGGATGGAAGGAAGGATCGACTTAGAATGTCGAGATGATCAATTACATACATATGTAACACTTCAACATATGCAGATCAATATGTTGAAGTGTTACTATCGGACTAGATTAGTATACCCTATCCTATAGTGGTGGTGGAAAAAGAATCTGGATAGAAATCCTAACTCATTATGATGTTTATAAACCACTAAAAGCATTTTCTTCTGAGTTTATTAAAAGAGACACTTATTTGTGATGGGGTTCAAGCGTATAAGTGTAATTGTGTTTTGTTTGACTTTAAAATCACAACCGGCTTTTGTTGGCGAACTCAAACGTCTCAAGGTGAACAAAATGTTTGCATAACGCACCATATATCATCATAATGATATCGTTGCCAAACGCCTATCAGCTATTGTTGGTGAACTCAAACACCTCAAAGTTAAAAAAATGTTTGTGTATCGCACCTTAAATCATTATAATGATACAGGTATTGTTGCCAAAAGCCGTGGTGGTGGCCCAAAAAAAAAAAAACTGCAACAACGCCTGCAATCGGCGAGTGTGAAGGCTTAAATTCAAGGAATTGAGATTGTAAAATGGCTAATTATTCGAAAATATTCCGTGAAAAGCAAGCTCAAGGTAAAACCTTACAAATTTCAAAGGGCTATCGTACACCAAAGCAAAAAAACAATTATACTCGAAAGAGCAAAGGAGTAGCTGCGATTGCATGAACGTGGTGAATGTCCGAACATCGTGTTCTTCCTTAATGATCATTTTAACTAATTTGAGCCCACGAACGGCCCCTCGAAATAATTTTTCACCTCAAGTGATGATAAAGTGATTGTCGATTACTGCTCCCCAATCGTTTTGACGGAGCCAGGCTTCAAAGTAAATCCCACTTATTAATGGGAAAACATTTTCTAAGTTACTTTGGAGCCGAGGGCACGCAAACATTTCGATGGTAGACTGTAGATATACCAACAAGAGTCGGTACCGACACAAGCACGTGTAAACCAAGAAGATTGCCTAAAAATCATTTTCTGTGCCAGATGTGAATCCTATAGACCAGATGTCAATCCTAAGACATCCATTACATTCGTGAAAATTACACTTGTGCAGATTACAACTCGTTGTTTTGATCATTGATTGATCGACAAAAGCCACGCTTAAAGTTTGCTATATCGAGCACAAGTGACTGAATTCTGAAATTTAGATGACTTTTTCCTCATATCAAAAAATAAAAAATATTTTCAAACAAAACAAGTAAAAGTGTACTAAATTCGGCCGGGCCGAATCTTTGGAACCCACCACCATGGATTTTGCTAAAAATTTATACAATCTAAATTTAGTTGATGAGCATAATTTTATTTTACATACCAAACTTCTGTCAAACCTGCAAAAATTACAGCTTCTGGGAACCGAACAAGGTTAATCGGTAGATCGGTTTATATTGGAGATATATCAAGTTATGGATTGATTTGGACCGTACTTGGCACAGTTGTTGGAACTCATTACAGAGTACCGCATCAGCCAAATCGGATAAAAATTGCGGCTAGTAATGGCTCAAGAAGTCAAATCGGGAGATCGGTTTATATGGGAGCTATATCAGGTTATCGAGCGATTTGAACCGTACTTGACACAGTTATTGGAAGATGAAAATTGCCGCTTCCAGGGGCTCAAAGTAAAATCGGGAGATCGGTTTATATGGGAGCTATATCTAAATCTGAACCGATATGGCCCATTTGCAATGCCCAACGACCTACATCAATATTAAGTATCTGTGCAAAATTTCAAGCTAAATTTCGAAAGACGGACGGACGGACATGGCTGGATCGAACGTCGAGACGATCTAGAATATATATACTATATGGGAGCGCGGATCAATATTTCGAAGCCGTTTTCTACAAAACATGATTTGGCAACCCTGTCTTGTGTTTTACAGTAATTGAGAGTGGCGTCCCTCCAGTGATCATTTACTCCTTCCTCTATTTCATATTGGCGTAGTGGCACCAGTTTTAGAGTTTATTGGACATAAAACAATCTTTTCGGCTGTCTCCTATTTGTTTGCCATTGTCCTCCTCAAAAAATTCAAAACTTGATTTTCATCAAAAATAACTGACCTGCCGCAGCGAAAAGTTACCTCGAGGGCAAAATTCCCAATTTATAACTTTAATAGCCATTTTATTATATTAACGTGTTTTTGACGACGGTATTGATAGTGAATCAATAACGTGAATTAGTACCAAAACTTTATCGAGTATGGTATTTACAAAGCTTTACATCATTCATAACATACTGTATTGTTTTTGTATTACTTTATAATCAATACCGTTGGTAAAGTTTTCATTCGTTGTACCCAAAAACCATTTTCTACAAAACATGATTTGGCAACCCTGTCCTGTGTGTTACGGTAATTGGGAGTGAATACAGGTGTTTTGACATTTACATACACATAGCAAAATAAGAGCAATGACAAATTGCATCGTTTTGTATGAGGTACGCATAGAAGGTAGAGACTTACAAAATGACAAATGCAAAAAATTGCTTTTTAATGATAATAATTTTTGTTAAGGCAATAATACCTACGTAATATGTGTAAGGAAATGCAAAAGTATTTAACTACTAAAAATAAAATTAATGTGCATTTATTTTTAAAATTATTTTTATTTTTTTAATTATTAAAACCGGTTTAAATTGTGTATGAACACACACACAATCAAATCAGCTCTTATCTATTAAAAAGAATTAAATAGTAAAGATAGAAGTATTAGAAGTTACTCCTTTAGTAAAGTCTAGTACTGCGTTCGACTTTTCGACCGAACAACTGTCAAAACGATGAAAATGCGAACACATTTCGCAAATGTGGTACTGAGTTCTATGAGCAAACTATTTGGTTGCCCAAAAAGTAATTGCGGATTATTCATATAGTCGGCGTTGACAATTTTTTCACAGCTTGTGACTCTGTAATTGCATTCTTTCTTCTGTCAGTTATCAGCTATTACTTTTAGCTTGCTTTAGAAAAAAAGTGTAAAAAGAGTATATTTGATTAAAGTTCATTCTAAGTTTTATTAAAAATGCATTTACTTTCTTTTAAAAAATCCGCAATTACTTTTTGGGCAACCCAATAGAAGCGACATGCCGCTGCGTCAGTATAAATTTCGCTTTAATTAACCGCAAATTTAATAATTGGTCACGAAATGGGTCACAAATAACTCTCTGCTTCAATGCTGTTGTTGTGTGTCGTGGTTTGACTTTTGTTTGTGTTATGTCGTCCTATAGAATGCGGCATATTTCTCAATATATTAATAGAAAATTTTTGTGAGTATGAAAATATTACTAGGCTTAAGGATGATCGAGATTTTCTATTGTAGCACTATTCGCCAATATAAGGATGTGTCACTTGCGAAAACACAAGGTGGATAAGCCCCATGATTGTTAAAATCTGCCTATTGCGAATGTTTACAAATGTCATTAATTTTTCTTTTCTGGCAAAATGCAGTTAGTTTATGAACTTTGGCTATATTCATTGTTTATTTAACACTTGTTTTTAAATACATATATTTTCACATATACATATATAAAATTTGTCCCACCCACAATTGTTGTTGAAAGCAAACGGGTATTGTTTTGTCACAAGGTTGCATTTTCCGTATGTTGCCAAGTTAATGTGACCGTCATTACGTTAAGGTTGCATTGATAATTGCAGACATTTGACAGACTTGCGATTATATTCAAATAGCATGGTAAAACAGAAAAAAGATAAAAAAGTTTATTTTTTTATTTATGAAAAAAAAAATAAAAATTAGAAATTGAAAAATATCCCAGGTTTCTTTGCAATGAAAAATCTGCTGATTTCGTAATATATAAGCAGATGTTTGAGTGAGTAAAGTCACTCAATGGAGTGACTGAACATGAATGGGGTTGGCTGTAGCTCACAAACTATGTTTGTTGCAGAATCTACTTTGGCGTCCCTCTGGTGGTCATACACGTCCTATATTTCATATTGGCGTAGCGGCGCCAGTTTTTGACTAAGTTTCATGGACAAAAACCAATCTTTTTGGCTGTCCCCAATTTGTTCACCATTTGTCCTCTTCAAAAAATTCAAAACTTGATTTTCGTCAAAGATAAATGACCTGCCGCATCGAAAAGCTACCTCGAGGGGAAAATTTCCATTTTTTAACTTGTGCACTACAAATATGCGCACATTCACATGGTATGTCACTCCTCCTTGAAGAAAACCAAACAGTTTAGTTATGACGACCTAGTCAACAACCTACACTAACCTGGCTTTCATGTTATTTTTAAACTAATTTGTTTTACGTATCTCTCCATTTTTATAAATATTTATAAAAATTTCTTTTTTTGCTTTTAGGTAAATTTGTCACTTCAAGTTGGCTTTTAAAAGACTGCAATTTTGTTGTTATACATATACCATATAGTAAGTACTATCTCTATTTACTATATACTAATTACGAAATGAATCTTAGGAGGATGCATGGACTGACTGCATTTTAATTGCTTTATTATCACTTGTTTTCTTACATATTGATGATAAATATAAAAAACTGTTTTGCATAAAGTAAATAATAATTATTCGTTATATGTAGCATTTCAAACGTCTGATCGTATGCAGGCTATATTATATCAGTATTGTTGCTAAAGGGGAGCGTTGCCACTTCAAAAAAAAATCCGACCATAATTGTACAACAAACCTACCAAATTCCCTCCCAGCCGACCAAAATTATAAACTTCTTTTAACAGTTGTTATTTATTTGACAGTATATAGTAAGTGTGTTCGTGCAAATTTGAACAAATTTTTACTGAAAGTCGTTTACGTACTTTTTTACTAAAAGTCGTTCACGTACTAATTTTCATACTTCGAAAATTGAGAACCTCCAAAGTTTCCCCGCCAGCAGATGCCTACAACTTTGAAAATATGATTTATGAAGCAGCTATTTTATGAAAATACAAAAGTTTACACCAAAAAGCATTAAAAAAAGGAATATATAACTAAAAAATAGCTTTTATTTGCAATGTTTACATTTATTTCATTATATTTGACATTTTTGCAAGAGTCAGGGCAGCAACCATTATTCTGGTACAGAAAATTTATCAAATCGAATTTTGAAGTTTTAAAAGTCGTTCGTGTACTTTGCTGTTGAGAATTTTATTACCAAAATCAGTGTTCGGTTCGAAATGTGTTCATTCACCGTAACGTTGCGTCCAACAGCATCTTTGAAAAAATACGGTCCAATGATTCCACCAGCGTACAAACCACACCAAACAGTGCATTTTTCGGGATGCATGGGCAGTTCTTGAACGGCTTCTGGTTGCTCTTCACTCCAAATGCGGCAATTTTGCTTATTTACGTAGCCATTCAACCAGAAATGAGCCTCATCGCTGAACAAAATTTGTCAAAATTTGAACACATTTCGAACCGAACACTGATTTTGGTAATAAAATTCAATGATTTGCAAGCGTTGCTCGTTAGTAAGTCTATTCATGATGAAATGTCAAAGCATACTGAGCATCTTTCTCTTTGACACCATGTCTGAAATCCCACGTGATCTGTCAAATACTAATGCATGAAAATCCTAACCTCAAAAAAATCACCCTTTACAACATATCATATATATCTATATAAAATCCAATCTTGACCATACTCTATGCAGGTATCGATGGGATGAAGTCGACTCACTGTACCGAATTTCAGCAAAATCGGATAAAAAATAAATTCAAGAACCTAAACTGCATATGGAAAAAATATGAATCTGTCTCAAATTTCAGCTCAATATTTTTTTTTGAAGGCTGTAGCGTGATTACAACAGACGGGCGGACAGACATGATCTTGACCATACTCGAGGCAGGTATTGAGGGGCCTAAATCAACTCATTGTACCAAATTTCAGCAAAATCGGTAAACAATAAATCCAAGAACGTATAGCGCATAGAAAAAATATATATCTGTCTCAAATTTCAGCTCAATATCTCAATATTGAAGGCTGTAGCATGATAATATCAAAAGGATGGACAGACACGAACATCGTTAAATCGTAATACGTTCAAGAATGAATATACTTTGTAGGGTCTAAAATTGATATTTCGATGTGTTGCAAACGGAACGACTAATTGAAAATATTCTTTATTTTATGGGTGGTGGGTATAAAAATACAATATCGCTAAAAATCTACCAAAATCGAATAGGAGCCGTACGTCTGACCAAACCCTTAAAATTTAAAGTAAATCCTGCCAAATTTGCTTAAAAAAGGCCAAAACGTCAACGCTGCTAAAGGGCAACCCTGTAATCAGAACCAAGCAACATGTATTTTAAATTATAGTTACAGAAAATGATAATTAAGGAGAGAGAGAGAGAGAGAGAGGAAGATTCATACTCGCTGTACCATTTCTTGACCTTTACCTGGAGCTCAGTTTCCCAATATACTATGTTGCATCGAGCTTCAACTCGCTAAACCATTTGTTGTAGTTTTTTTTTTACTACCACAAGGATTCACTCATTAAGGTTGTGTAAAGCGATTAACTGACATGCAATTTTTTTAATTTTTGACACTTTGAGGATGTCAACTTGTTCTCTTTTTGCATTCATTATTTATTTACGTTTTCCCCTATTTGTATCATTTTTAATCGGCATATTTTCACATCCTTAATGTTCATGGGGCCTTTCCACTTTCTGTTGTCGACAAGTGACTTAAACGTCTATTATTCAACCATAGATGTTTGACAACGCAACCAGCATCAACCATGCTATGCACTAACAATTTACTTTTTTTGTGAGTTCGCCAACAATAGCTGCTAGTGATTTTCCAAAATATAAATAGCCAAATATAACGCAATTACATTATTACGCTTGAACTTCATAACGAATAATTTTCCTTTTGGTGGCTTGTAAAGAATATTAGGAGCTGTAACAAAAACAAATATCATGTAGCTGTAATTTCTAGTTTGACAGATATGCCATTGTGAACATAGTAACAATTTGTGGCAGCTTTTCTTTTTATACTGCCAAGTGGCACGTTTCTCTAAAAATTCCAAATCCTTAACTGATGAATTAGTAACTCACGCTATAGAATGTGTTTGCAAGAATAAAGCGAATGCGAACTATGCGGGTATGTACTTATGTATTTGCTATTGCAATAGAGTCAACATAGCTACCTTACACCGTGGTACATTGCACAAAAAAGTGGAAATAAATACAAACTATTAATTTTATTAGTTTTGGGATTTTACATTTGAAAAACACATTGTTATGTATAACAGTTGGTGCTTTCACTCAATGAGAAAACCAAGTTTCGGTCTTATAAGACCTTAGCTGATATATATATATGTATTTAGGTCATAGTTGATGACTTGACAAAGAGTTATTTATAATTTAAAAATCCGAATCATTCATAATTTTATAATGACTTGTAATATTTTTGCTTCAGTTATGATTTAATTGAACTTTTATTTTTAGATTTTATTTAATTATATTAAATATTTAATTTCTATAAATGGAGCTTTTGTAGGAATCGTATATAAACCGCATATAATTCGAATATACATCGCAAAATTTTGATTATTTCCAAATGTACAAGTGCCGTTCCATGGCCATAATGAAAAATCTGAATATTATTATTTTAATCTTTGTGGCAATTGCTCTGAATATTTCAAAGGTAAATATCCCTTAAATTTAAAATTTTATTTTTTTTAATTAAATTTATTATTAAGGCTCTACTCAAAGATGAAATGAAGGCAGCTGCTTCCACATGTCGTAAAGAGTTCCCCAATGTCAAAACAGATATTGACGATATATTCCACGGCAAAATTCGCGAAAAATATGATGATGATGAGTTCAAGTGTCTTGTAAAGTGCATGATGGAAAGACAAGGATCATTTGTTAATGGCACGCTTCAAAGGACATCATTGCTTAAATATGCCAAAAAAGATCCTTTGTTTAATGACTATCCACCTGAGTTGCTAGAAACGATTGAAAAATGTTCCCTCATGAAGGGTGCAAATGATTGTGAGACTGCTTTTAAAATGATTGCCTGTCTGATATAACGGGATTCGGAATGACGCATTACATTAAAATCAAGATACAGAAAAGGCTCCCATGTTCAAATAGACCTAATTAAATAAAAAAAAGTTTTTTGCTTTCTTAACATACAATTTTATGTACATTTATCCATAATAAGTTTTCATGATTTCTTCTATTTGCGATATGATTTTAGAAAGGGATGGGAAGAAATTAAATCCTATTAAAGGGTTAAATTCATACTTTTCCTGAGGTGGCGCCAAACTCTTTCAAAAATATTTAATTTTGTAATAAGATCAAAGACAAGAAAAAATCATTACATTTTACTATAAGTTACTCAAAAACTGAAATCCGAATATATAATACATATCAAGATAATATCAGTATCCATGTAAAAATACGAAAAAATTAAAAAAAAACTTCTTAAATTTTTGTATACTTTTTGGAGTCTGTAATGCTGAAGTTTAGACATTAAAGTCACATGCAATATACGTTTGTTCACATTCAAATTAAAATTGAGGTACTAAACTATATAACATTTGGTTATAATTCACAATAGACAGATTTTGACAATCTTAATAATGTAAATGGGGCCTATACACTATGTTTTTGCAAGTGACACAACCTTATATTATTGAATCCGGTTGTATGCATATGTTTCATTAAAAACTTTATACACATAGCCCATTACGTCAGCAATTACCTTATTGTTTTATTAAAATGATTAATAAACATTACATAAATATTGAAATGGATAAACTTTTTTTCAAGTACGTTTTTATTTATATTCTCGAACATCAAAAATTAATAAGACAACGGGATGTAAATTCTACAACTTGTATATAAAAAGTAACCAAAAAGTCTGCATACAGCCAAATAAAAGATAATTAATGCTTCAATAATTAAATTGTAAATAAAAATTTAATATTTGGTATGATAGCCTGTTGTTTAATGACCTTATTAAATCTATTGGGCTTTAAATTTGTCAACTTCTATGTTTCCTCAGCTATAAATTCGCCCCTACTGTTTTTATGACGTTTCTCAAAATTTCTTTACTTGTGATTACATTTTTACGGATTTTTTTTGGTGACACAGATCCTCTGTGGACTGTTTTGCAAAAGGCAAACGCCCTTTTTCTAAATAGACAAACTCCATTTTAGTTCTTCTTCTTCATTCTTTGAAAGTAATTGCTTTATTTGATTTTGTGTTTTTTTGTTTAACGGCAACATCAATAACATGAATATGCTGCCTTCTCTTACAGCTGTTGTAACATTTATTGACAACGTTATTATAATCATTCACAATGATGAACTGTCGTGTTCATCAGTGCGACGAAAGCTGGGGCCGAATTATAGCATAGGTGAACGAGTAAAATAGTTCGAAATCTCTCTATTGTGAATTATGTATTTCTTTATTGAACGTGAATTTTTGAAATGTAAGAAAGCAAATGTTTAAATCGATCATAATTTATAACAAATACAATGTTTCAATGGGTATACAAGTGGTAAAACATCCATTGAATTTTCATTCGATACGATACGAAAGCGCACTCGATCACGTATGCGGTAATTCGGCCCCAGATGTGTAAGGACCGTAATCACAAAACTTAATGAAGCGTTAAAATAGGTTTATTTGACAGCGCGATAAAGGAAATCTGTCAAATAAACCTATTTCAAATCTACATTAAGTTTTGTGAATACCGGTGAAAGTAGCTTAAACATTTTTTAACTTTGTACCGAGTTTTGGTGTTAGAGTTCAAGTTCACCCTGGTATATCTGCCAATCTAATGATAGATAGCAACATGATGTTTATTTTATTGGCAGATCCTATTATTGTTTACATGCCGCAATAATCATTTCGTTCTGATTTTATTGAAAAAGAAAGTCATTCGCGATGGAGTTTGTTATGGTGGACAGCCGGCTGTTGTTGGCGAACTCAAACACCTCAACATGAACAAAATGTTTGTGAATCGCGTCATATATCATTATAATTAGATACTGGTAGCTTTGTCAAACGTCAGGGTTTTTGTCCAGAAAAAAACTCTAACAACATTTGAAGTGGTTCGGCGAGTGAAGGCTCGAATGAGACGAAAATCACGTCGTAGAATGTCCCGTGAAAGAATGCAACATATATTGAAAAACGAGCTCAAGGTAAAATATTATAAGGTCCAAAAGGCAAACGATCTTGCTTTACTTTAATTGGCTAAGACAGAACATTTGTCCGTAGAATAGCTTTCCAAGCGATTTAATCTTCTGCGCTCTTTCTAAAATCTCTGACACCAAGTTTCGAGGTGTCTATCACCACTTGATCTTTCCATCGGGCTTTTGGTCTTCCTGGTTTGCGTGTACCACTGTGTTTGCCTTAAAAAGACTTCTTTGCTGGATCTTCTTCATTACATTCTGAAAAGACTAGACTTTTCTACTAAGGCTAATAAGGACTAAAAAATATGTCAATTTTGGCATTGTGAATAAGCCAAAATACCGACAGATTACATTTGTGCAGCTTGCAATAAAAAAGTGACTTGATTATGAAATTAAGATTACTTCCAAAAAATTTTCTCATTTGAACCATAAAAAAATATTTTCACTAAATAAAAACTGTGGCCATTTGAATTGGTAACACCTCTTTTCAGCTACTCTGTACTGTAGTTGATTTTTGTTTTACGGCAACCACATCAGTAATAATAATAGCGGTATACTAATATAAAACATAGTAAATAATTATTGCCTTGTCTCTCAGCTATTGTAACAGTCGTTCACAATGTTGTTATAGTCATTAACAATGGTGAACAGCTGTGTTCAGTGAGGCGAAAGCTGCGGTTCATAAGTCGCTTAAACGTATCTTTTTTAATTTTAGCCAATTTTTGACGTTTAGTTAGTTTTGGGTTTCGGTATGTTCACAGTAAAACTTTTAACAGGAACACTTTTGTAGAATATTTTTATCTTTTACACTTTTGTTTTAAAGAATCAAGGCTTCAAATGTTCCACAAAAATGTTTATCCAAAATGCTAGGACGAATATTTGTAAAAGTTCCAAAAGATGATTACCATCCGATTGTAACTTACTAAAAAGCGAATATAAGACGAATATTTGTAAAAGCTCCTAGAGGTGATTACCATCCGATTGTAACTTACTAAAAAGCTGAAAATCATGCTTAATAAATTGCCTTCCTTTTTCATAATTTCTTTATTTTTTTTTTGTATTTAAATTTTGATGATCCTCATTGTTAGTGTCGTTTCGGTTCCATGGTGTGACAGTTATGGTTTAATTGAATTTCTATTAACTTTTTATAACTATTTAATAAATATAATAAAAGATATATAATTCTTTTTAATTGAGCAATTAAATCGAGGCATACTGAAATATAAAATTAATATTTAAGTCTGGTTAAATATAAATCGCAAAACTGAAATATTTCTAAACGTAATTTGTAGCACATGACATCAAAATCGTTACTTGGGCGCAATGAAAAATTGTGAAATTTTTGTTATTGTCTTTGTTGTTTTTTCACTAAACATATCAAAGGTAATTTTTCTCTCAAATTTATTGAAAATATTTTTTTTTTTTATTAAACCAAAATTCCTTCTTAAGGCTTTTCTCCTTGATGAATTGAAAGTAGCCGCCAGCATATGTCGAGAAGAGTTTCCAGATGTAAAAGGTGATATATATGAACTATTCGATGGTCGTATGGATGCCAACAGTGATGATGATGAGTTTAAATGTTTTGTCAAGTGCATGGTAGAAAGACAAGGATCATTGGTAAATGGCACGATTGACATAACGGCATTGCTTAAAGATGCTAAAACAGGTCCTTTGCCCAATGACTATCCCCCTGAGTTGGTTAAAATGGTTGAAAAATGTTCTCTGGAAAAGGGTGCAAATGATTGTGAAACTGCTTTCAAAATGGTTATTTGCGTGTGTAATAAGTGAGCTAGAAAGGTGTATTCTGCAATAAAAATGGTACGCAACAAGTATGGCAAAATAAAAATAATCCAAATGATGTAGGAATACAAAAATTTAAATATTTTTATTCAAAATGGCTTATATACAAATAAGGCTTTCGTACACGCTTCGCTAATAGAAGGTTAGGTCACAAACATAAAGTGGATAGGCCCCATGAACATCATTAAGGAAGTAAAATCTGTCGGTTGAAAATGTCATCAAATAGGAGAAAACGTAAACAAAGAATGAATGTAAAAAGAGAACAAGTTACCATCCTTAATGCCTAGTACTTCCAAAAATTAAAAAAAATTGTATGTCGTCTGATCGACTAAATCTTATTCATATTGCACATATATGTTAAAGGCCATAGGAGAAGCCGTTGTATAAAATTTTTGCCAGAAAAATTTTTCGGATGAGAATTGCGCTCTCTAGAGGCTCAAGAAGTGAGGTTATGTACCGATTTGCGCCATACTTATCACAGTTTTTGGAAGTCATATCAAAACACCTCATGCAAAATGTTAGCCAAATCTGATGAGAATTGCGCCCTCTAGCGGCTCAATAAGTTAAGATCAAAGATCGGTTTATATGGCACCTATACCAGCTTATGGACCGATTTGGACCATACTTCGTACAAATATTGGAAGTAAAACCAAAACATCACGTGCAAAATTAAAGCCAAATCGGATAAGAATTGCGCCTTCTAAAAGCTCAAGATGTCAAGAATCAAGATCGGTTTATATGGAAGCTATGTCAGGTTATGAACCGATTTGAATCATATTAAGCTCAGTTGTTGGAAGTGATATCAAAACACCACATTCAAAATTTCAGTCAAATCGGATGAGATTTGAAGTCAAGAAGTCAAGACCCAAGATCGGTTTATATGGCAGCTAAATCAAAACATGGACCGATTTGGCCCATTTACAATACCAACCGACATACACTAATAAGAAGTATTTGTGCAAAATTTCAAGCGGATAGCTTTACTCCTTTCGACAGATAGACGGACGGACATGGCTAGTTCGACTTAATATGCCACAACGATCAAGAATATATATATTTTATGGGTCTTAGACGCATATTTCACAGTGTTACCAACAGAATGACGAAATTAGTATACCCCCATCCTATGGTGGAGGGTATAAAAATAGGCTAATTGAAGTGTTCTTGTATTATTGTACAAAATGATTGAAACATAATTTTTTCTTGATTGAAAAGGGTTTGGTAATGAGAAGAAAAGTGGCTTAATGATACTTTTATGGGAAAGTCTTTGGCTACAAATCTTTGTACTAATTTTTTTCTAAGTTTTTGTTCTATATTTAGGTTTTTTATTGCACATTTGGGTGGGGTTTGATATTTTAATCAATCATCATCGGTGACTCACTGTTTAGGGGGGTCCTGATCACATTTCAATGACGTTGATTCAATTCGACTACGATTTATACATCATATCTAAGTTAATTCGAATTGTTTATCTGTATCTATATTTCGATTTTTGATTATATTGAATTTTTCCCCCTCCCAACTTTGATATTACTTTGTTTTGGAATGCGCGTTCCCTGACTGTTCTGATGACTAATAGATTTTCAGATGTGTTTTTGTTTCGAGTCCACGTGATGTCAGTCATCACTTGCGCTCGCTTGCCAATCGATGTAGTCTTAATAACAACAATGTTTGATAATAATGGCTATGTAATTGATGGGAGGGAGATTCCAAAATAAATCAAATGTTTTAAAAGTCGGAAGTGAAATAAAGAAAAAAATAAATAAAAAATAATTTCTAATGTTAACGAAAGTCAAGCTGTAATAACTTAGCCGGTTAGTAAATAGAAACAAGTAAAAACATGCAAGTTCGGCCGGGCCGAATCGTGGGTAACCACAACCATGGATTCCGCTGAAAATGTACCCTTAGTAACTAAGTTTGTATTTGAAGAAGTCATATCGGATTATCGGTACTTAGGGGGTCTATATCACCATATTGACCGATTCGGATAAAACTAGGCACTTATGTTGTAAGTCATAAGATAGTGTTTTGGGCCAAATTTCAGCCTCAAGGCTCAAGAAGTCAAATCCGGGCATCGGTTCATATGGGGCTATATGTATATATAGCCCCATATGAACCATAAATATATAGAACGATTCGTATCATACTCGGCATGGTTGTTGAAAGTCATAACTAAAGTCATGTTTCCAAAATTCAGCCAAATCAGATGAAAATTGAGGCTTCTAAGGGCTCGAGAAGTCAAACCCGGGAATCGGTTTATATGGGGGCTATATGTGTTTATAGACCAATTCGGATGTCATTTGGCATGAATGTTGTTAGTCATAACTCAAGTCTTTTTTTCAAATTTTAGCCAAATCGGATGAAAGTTGGGGCTTCTAAGGGCTTAAAAGTTTAAATCCGGGGATCGGGTCATATGGGGGCTATATTTGTTTATAGACCTATTCGGATAATACTTGGCATGGATGTTGGAAGTCATAACTTACGCCTTTGTTCCAAATTTTAGTCAAATCGAATGAAAATTAAGGCTTATAAGGGCTCGAAAACTCAATTCCGGGGATCGGTTCATATGGTGGCTATATGTGTTTATAGACCGATTCGCATCATAATTCGCATGGATGTTGGAAGTCACAACTTAGGGGGATCGGTTTATATGGGGCCTATATCTAAATCTGAACCGATATGGCTTATTCACAATTTCAAGCGGCTAGCTTTATGCGTTCGACCGCTGTCGTGATTTTGTTAGACAAAAAAATCTGCCATTACACAAACCCATGCATTGGGAAAGAAACAGCTAGAAGACAGGTTGTCGAGCGTGGGTAATGTGATATTTATATCATAGTGGCGTTTTCGCAATAAATAATTTATAAGAACAATATGCGTACGACCCTTAAAGCCTTTACACCTAATATGGCCGATAACCTATTCTAACCAAATGACGAAACGCGTTTCATAGTTGTTGTTGTTGTAGACACATTTTCATGTGAAGGTGGCGATCCTCGTCAAGCTCCTGTAGTTGAGCAAGCTCATTGCTGTCCATAGGACCCATCGCCGCGTGAACAGGGTAGCCATTGGTTATTTAAAGGCGCCTTGTCATATCGAACATCATAGGCACTCGAGTATCATAGGCGCTCGATACTGTAACTGCCGTTACAGCTAATCCGTATGGAGCACTCCACAATCCGCAACCTGTGGACGCGCCCGGTAGCTCGCCGCTAAGCACACAAATCGGAGCTCAATGTTCCAGCCTGTGTGGTGCTCACCGCTATCCCGTGCCGGGCGTTTCATAGTGGTTAGTGTGTGGTGATCTCCGGCTTTCCTTTTCCAATACCAAAAAAATATATGTTTCGTCCCGAAAGATAAACAAACAAAATTTGTAAAATTAAAATGATCTTCAGTCTAACAGGCAAACAACAAAAAAACCAAACAAAATTGTTTCCAAAAAAAAAAAAAAATCAACCACTTTGTCTTTAATATTTAAAAAATGCTTTTAAATATTAACATAGGAAATTTCTTCAAAATAAGACAAGGAAATCGAGTACCAACTGTAAAAAAATAAAAACTAATTGTAGGCTTGGGGTCGTGCATTTTCTGAATTGATACCAAATTCGTCTAAATACTCGTCTAAAACAGTCCAAAATATAATCAATAATCTTTCGAAAATAATTCGCATGCACTGTATTAGTATTCGTCAAACGACAAGTGTACGTTCAGTTTGTAGAATTTATCAACACACTGTTACTCAATAATGAATTAAACATGTTTCTTTGTTCTTCAGTGTTACAGGTTTCATTGTTGACATTTTATCATCATATTGAGTTTTGTTTATTTACGTTTCAGTTTAACAACTTTGCTAAAAGCTTTAAACTGTGCAAACACTAAATGCAAACACACAATAAGAAACAGGGAAATTTTCTGTTACATTAGCAGTAAATACATTAACATTAACTCTACCTAACAGTTACTGCATTACCAACATAAACAACGGTAGTAAGAGCCATTAAAGCTGCCATTACACGATCTGACATGTCATATGAACTGTCACTTTCTGTATTCATAAGAATTTTGTTATGTACGTCAAATACGAATAGAACGTGCTAAAATCAGCATATATTCTCATGTGTTGTGTACTTTGATTTATAGATGTGTTTATATGTAGGTATGATGAAATAAGAGCTCGTTGCGTATATATTCCAAAATCCATATGTCTTATTAAATTTTTCTTACGTATCACACGATGTGTACAACCCATATCGTGTAATTCCTATAATAATAGTCTGATCGTGTAATAGCAGCTTAACCGTGAGAGTACGAATGTAAGTAAGACTCACGTTTAATGAAATAATACATATCAACTTCCGCATGTACTTTATCTAGACGTTTTCTGTACTCACAAGGGTGTACATTTATTTGTATTTTGGGATTATTCGATCGTTTATTTGAAAATTCAAGTCCAATAATAAACCGAACAATACCGAAAGACGTTAACGATTAACAGACAAATGACACAATTCACATATTCTAATGCTGAGTTTACATGACACATCTAATGTATGATCATTGTAATAGTATTGGTAAAAACAAAGGAGTATGCATCACATGTACACACAACCATAAGTCATGGCTGAAAAATCAAAATCATTTCATTTTTTTTTCGATGAGTGGCATCTATCGATTACCGTTAACAAAGAAATGTGCAATCATTAATTGCCAGATATTGAAAAACACGTTCTGTGACAAATAAAGTTATAAAAGGAGAAGTAATGTATGAAAAATTAAATAAAATCAAAAATTAATAATGGCAAAAGCTGTAATCAACACGTACACACGATGAGTACGATCATGATGTGCCGTCTAAAAGGGCCATAAGCTTTATAACATCCAAACGATTAAATGGACGAAGGTGTAACAACCGATTTAAGAGCCACCTCAAAGTAATGCGAAAGCGGTACCGAGTTGGATTTGACTCTCAGCGGCGATAAGATGGGTTTTTAGTCGGTAAGGCGGATTGTAAGCCAAAAATAACACATAAGTGACGACCTATGTGCATGCAGCAACACCTTTTTCCGTCAGTTTATATGTCAGCTATATCAGGTTATATACCGATTTGAACCACAGTTGTTGAAAGTAATAATAAACAAGTACATGCAAAATTTTAGCTAAATTGGACGAAAATTGCGCCCTCTATTGGCTCAAGAAGTCAAGATATCATACTTCGCACAGTTGTTGGAAGTCATAACAAACAACTTTATGCAAATTTTCAGCTAAATCGGTTGAAAATTGCGCCCTCTAGTGGCTCAAGAAGTCAAGGTCCAAGATCGGATTATATGGCAGCTGTATCAGGTTATGGAGTGATTTGAACCATTGAACTCATAACAAAACAATTCATGCAAAATTTCAGCCAAATCGGATAAGAATTGCGCCCTCTAGTGGTTCAATTAGTCAAGATCCCAGATCGCACATTAGTTGGAAGTTATAATAAAACACTTCGTGCAAAATTTCAGCCAAATCGGATGAGAATTGCGGACGGACGGACATGGCTAGATCGACTTAAAATGCCATGACGATCAAGAATATATATATTTTATGGGGTCTTTGACGCATATTTCGAGGTGTTAGAAACAGAATGACGAAATTAGTATATCCCCCATCCTACGGTGGAGGGTATAAAAAAGATCTCCACATAATTTGGCTCTTAGGAATGTTGATATTACTGGTGAATTTTTGCAAAAATCATTTCAGTTTTGAAACTAGCTACCGTAAATACATAAGTCGATTTTTATTGTCTTATTTGAGCTATTATCAGATTTTGAATGAAATTTGCAAGAAGTTTTCATTTATAACCATCACTATGTCTACTGTATATATTTCCACTCCATTATATGCTCATTAATTTTGTTATCTTCGCATAATCTCATAGTTATTTACAAATTTTATTTGCTTAAAATGTTGTTGGGCTTGCTGCTGATTTGGTAGTTTTTTGCAAATTTTCGGTCGACATTTTTTTTGTAGTGGCAACACTGTTCCTCACCAATGATATTTTTACATACTTCTTACTTCTTCTTGCACTAGTTATCTCTGATACTCTCTCATACTACTCTCATAACATGGCTGTATGCATACAAATAACGGATACCTAATTAAAGCAACAACAAAGTGCTGTTTTTTCTTCTCGTTAATTTATTGAAATTGATTGGATATTTGTTCAACTTTTTCTTATTAAAGATTAATTTTAATATATATATTGGGCATATCTTTGGAAAAAATTTCTTTCGATTAATATAAATTTAATTAAAATCCAAACAGCCATTTGACCATAAACGGAACCACAATTTCGCTTTTATAAAAGCCGTGTCCCTCCCATATTGAGAAATGGCTTATTAATAATTATTGTCACACATTACATTTCTGTTTTTCTTTGGAGTTGTACATTCATGCATATGTATGTATACATGTGTTAGGGGCCTGTTTACTGCCTTTGTTCAACCTATCGAAATTGATTAATGGCACAGCATTTACCAACAACAAACGTTACAATGCGAAATAAAATCAATGATTTACTTCACTGCTACTCACTTCTGCATGTATCCATTCATTAAAGGTTTTGTTAGCCGTGGACGTTTGCATTAGCATTTCTTTCAATGAAGCAGCTCTACCATACTTTTAGCGTAATTAATAAATTACCTTATAATGAATGCAATATTTGTATATAGTTTTTTCTTTTGTTGTTATTTTAACGCACGTGCATGTAAGCTCACCCTTCAATGCATGATATGGTAATACAAGGAAATTAAAACTAAATCAATATTAATAGTAGTTGGTTTTGAATATAGAAACGTCAAGGTAAAGTAAATATGTATGGTTTAATAATACTTATTTTTTTATTGGTAGGGTACTTTTATTTAATTCTTACTAAAAATTACTTCTGTAGGAAAAACATAAGATTCCGCTACTAAAGTATATAGGGTTCGTCGTCCCAGCAAAATTCAATACCTTTTTATTTGTCTCTCCTATAGTTTGTTTAAAGTTTAAAAGTAAATCATTTTAGTTTTTTGTTTTGATTGTATAATAAGCTTGAATATCATATTTTGCGTTTTTTTTTTGCTTATTGTAGGAAATAATTGTTTTTCTTCTATTGCTATATTTGTGGGAAGTCCTATTCTTTGTTTTTCTTAAAATTTCACATGGGTTTCTCATATAACTCTTATCACTTATATTATTTATATTTTTTGTTTTCGTTTTTGTTTTTGTACAAATATTTGTTATTGTTTTCAAGCACTACGTTGTTTAACGTCACTTGCACTATTTACAGTGATATTCACGAGACTGTTGAATTAGTGTAAATAATTTCATTAATTGCTGGAGGTGTGTCACTTAGTATTTGTATTTTTTCCATTAGCACATTACAGAGGTGCTAATGAATATTTTTAGCTGAAGTAAAAGGCAATGCTTTCTAAAAGTAAGATTAAAAAATTGGGTGAAGAATTAAAATTTTTGCACATTATTTCCAAGTTTCAGAGGAATAGACACAAATATGTGTCCTATGTTTGCCCGTCTATATAGAACAGGGCAATGAAATTTGCATGAAAATGACATCTATCCAGGACAACGAAGATCTGGATAATTTACCAGTGCAGCCTTATGTAGAACATCAAGATTAATTATATATAGATCAAGAATTTGAACTTCGCACACAGACTGGTTGGTGACGCTTGTGAATAGATAAATGAGAATTATGTAAGAACATGCCGCAAGCAGAATTTTGTTCTCAATGGCATACAGGTTGCCTCGTTTGCATTATTTCCTTTCCCGTGAAGGCGATATGCACGAATATAGTGTATCGGCAGTCTTAACTTCCAATATGTGTATCTTTCTTTTATTTCTTTTCTTTTTGCTTTAAATTTTATTTCTTTTTAATTTTTTCGGCATTTGTACATTGAGGTGCTCAAAAAGATACCAAAAAGGTTCAAGATGAGTGAACTTTGTGCAGGGCGGATGGATAGAAGTAGAATTTTGAAATTTGACTTTAAAGACATCTGGTGCAAAAAGATGAGGATGAAAAGAAAAAATGGAAAATAGCACTGTAGATCCATTCTTTATAGATGGAGCAAGAGGTCTGGAATTTTGCATGTGGGTACAACTAGGAAAAATATGATGGTTGACTAAATGTTCTATTTAAAATTCGTACATGTACTGTACTTTTTTTACAAATGGAGCTAGAGGTCTAAAATTTGGCATGCAGGTACAACTAGGAAAAAAAGGAACATAGTACTGGTAGCGGGAGAAAACATACCTTTATTACCGCAATTGGTACCACTTGGTACTTTTTTTTATAGATGGAGCTAGAGGCCTGAAATTTGGCATGTAGGTACAACTAGGAAAAATATGATTTAAAATTCGTACATGTTGGTAACAAAATTAGTACCATTTGGTACTTTCTTTACAGATGGAGCTAGAGGTCAAAAATTTGGCATGCAGGTACAACTAGAAAAAATATGATGCGTGATTATGATCTTTTGAAAATTCGTACATTTCGGTACCAACATTGGTACGATTTGGTACTTTTTGTGCAGATGAAGCTAGAGGCCTGAAATTCGGCATGTATTTTTTACTTTCCTTATATTCGGAGCTATAGGTCCAAAATTTGGCGTGTGGGTACAACTGAGAAATAAATGATGGATGCCTAAATGATCTATTCAAAATTTGTACATTTTAGTTTCAGAATTGGTACCATTTTGTACTTTCTGCTCAGATGAAGCTAGAGGTCCAAAATTTGGCGTGTGGGTACAAATAAGAAATAAATGATGGATGACTAAATAATCTATTCAAAATTCGTTTATTTTAGTAACAAAAATGGTACCATTTAGTACTTCCTTTCAGATGGTTCTTGAGGTCTGAAATTTGGCATATGGGTAAAACTAAGAAATAAATATTGGGTAGCTAAATGATTTATTCACCATTCGCACATTTTGGTACCATTTTTTTCTTTCTGTTTAGATGGAGCTAGAGGTCCGAAATTTGGGATGCAGATACAACTAAGAAATAAATGATGTATGACTAAATGATCTATTCGTACATTTTAGTACCAAAATTGGTACCATTTTGTACTTTCTGTTCAGATGTATCTGTTAGGTCTGATATTTGGCATGTGAGTACAACTTGGAAATAAATATTGGCTGACTAAATGATTAATTCACCGTTCGCACATTTCGGTACCAAAATGGGTACCATTTGGTACTTTCTTCATAGATGAAGCTAGAGGTCTGAAATTTAGCATGTAGGTACAACTAAAAAAATATATGATATTAAAAATTAATACATTTTGGTAACAAAACTAATACTATTTGGTACTTTCTTCTCAATAGAGCTAGAGGTCTGAAATTCGGCATGTAGGTACAAGAAAGAAAAATATAAAGGGTGACTAAATGATACATTAAAAATTCGTACATTTTGGTTCCAAAAATTGCAAAATAAGTAATAAAACATACAAAATGGTACATTCTTTACAAATTGAGCTAAAGCGCTCAAAATTGCGATTCATTTATACCTTGACAATATATATTGGGCTATTTGGTACTTTCTTTGCAGTAGGGGACCGATTTTTGAAATTTTATACGCAATTATTACAAAACTTTGTAATCTTATAAACTGAGTGCCTATCTAGGCTTTTGGTAGTCCTACACTAAAAAGTGGGTATCAAATTTTAATACATTTTATTTGACCTTTATGTCCACACATATTTTTCAAATTATTATGTATTTCACTCGAAACTGTCAACCCTTTTTGAAATGTTACTCTCTTATTCTTGTCACATAAGCGATAGCAAAATCTAAAGATACATACGAGTATATATGTTTTCTTCAAACAAAGCAGCAAAAACCAATCTTTGTTGTGTTTTTTTGAAAACAATTGAAAAGTGATTTAAAATATTGCTTTGCTGTTGGGTTGTTATCTATTTTTGCTGGTTTCAGTTGGAGCTAAAATTGTTCAGTTTTCTGTTTCAATTTTCATTAAGGCTAACAAGATTTTGTGGGTAAACATCTTTATTCCCATGCATTTGGCTTAAAACCGAAAAGAGTCGTTAAAATAACATTTAAAAATAATAATAATAACCAGGAAAATTAAACCAAAGAAAGACGACAAGTTATAGATTTCCTTTGCAACGGCTTCCGACGTTTTTAACTCAACTGACTACGATGTGGACTATTGCCGCCACTGTTACTTGGCTAATGATTTACTGAGCTATGCTTAATTTGTGCAACCAAAGCAAGGGGCGGAATAACTACAACAAGTGGCCAACAAACTTTGATGTTTTACCTTCTTATTGCTGGTCTGGCTTTGTGAGGGCATGAACAAGTGCAGAAAAAAAAACTTTCCGTTAAAAAACAAAACTTTTTGGTTGCTGTTTTTATTTTTCAGTGAGTAAACAAAAATTGAACAAAATATCAAAGCAGTGTTGGAATTTCAAAAGAAATTTTATGATAGTGGAATGGACTATGACGTTATATTTTTGATTAGTTTGTCAAATCATTGTTATGTGTGTGTGTGTGTGTGTGTGTGTGTGGTGTTTTGTGAAAGTATTACCCAAGAGCATATTAAATATAAAAAAAATGCAAACAAAGTACTGTTCATCATAACAAAAATGTTTATGTAATTGTTAATTGCTTTACCCCTTTTTTTTAATAGTATATTTTTAATTCATAATTTTATTGTGTTTAATTTTGTATTGTTTGTAATGTATAATTATTGATATCTTTTGTTGGACTGTAAGAATGTACCACTTTGTCACATTCAACCACATACCGCGAATAATAGCCAGAAATCTGATTGCGATAATTATATAGCAGATGGACAACCAAACAAAAACTGTGGGAAGAAAATGCTAACACGCAATTTTGAATAATGTCATAGGAACTTTGAATAAAATCTCTGTCATTGCGTAATGGTCAACAATGATACGTTTTAACAGCCATCAAGAACCAGGGGAACCAAGGGAGATTTTTTAAGAGCTTTAGGAAAGTTTTTCAAATTAAACACACAAAAATTCAGAAAAACGCATGAAATCTTTATTTGAATCGATAGTACGGTGCATATAATTTAATGTTTTAATGTTGAGGCGCAGCCATTAAATGGCCCATCCGCTTTAAGCATACTCTTTCCAACATTTCGGCCGGTATAATGTAAAATGTTCGGAAAAATGCTTCAATGTTGTCTTCCAATGCATCAATTGAAGGGGGCTTCATAAGTTTTAACATAGCTCCACAAAAAAAAAGGTTAGGGTGGCGAAGGATGACACCAATACATTAGTCGTCTAGACATCCACGTTGGTCGGATTAAGGCTCATTGTGATTCCTCATCTTCCCTCTTCTCCTTCTGATGAATTCTCTTCACAAAGCTAACCGTCGGGTAACATACATTCTGGTGTCACCCGGATGAAAGGCCGCCTTGATTCTGCAAGGATTTACGCCTCTCAATTCTTGTAGTAAAGAAAGGAAAGTTTTTCAAAAAAAAATAAATAAATAAATAAAACGAAATACACACATAAAATTCAGAAAAATTCATGAAATCCTTATTTGAAGTGATACTACGGTCTGTATTTAATATTTGTAGATTATTTCATGCAGTAGTATTACGCTTGCTATGTGGTATGTGGTACCTTCTTGCTGAAACCACATGTAATTTAAGTCAAGCTCTTACATTTTGGGCAAAGAAAAGTTGGATATCATCTCACGGTATTGCTCACCATTCACAGTTACGTTACGATTCGCATCATCTTTAAAGAAGTGCGGTCCAATGATGCCACCAGCCCATATACCGCACCAAACGGTGACTTTTTCTGGATGCATTGGTAGCTCTTACAATGCTTCTGGCTAACCTTCACTCTAAAATCAGCAATTCTGCTTATTTACGCACCCATTGAGCCAAAAATGATCTTCGTCGATCTCGCCTCTCTATAAGTCCATTGTTATTCGTGCTGTGTGGCATGTGGCACCTTCTCGTTGAAACCACATGACATATAAGTCAAGCTATTGCATTTTGGGGAAAAGAAATGTGTGTACAATTCGCATCATCTTTGAAGAAGTACGGTCCAATGATGCCACCAGCCCATAAAACGCTGCAAACTGTGACTTTCTGTATGCATTGGTAGCTCTTGCAATGCTTCTGGCTAATCTTCACTCTAAAATCAACAATTCTGCTTATTTAGGTTAGGTTAGATTGAAAAGAGGGTGCAGATATTAATCCGCCCATGCCACTATGGACATATACCTAAACCAGTAATCGGCTTGTTGTGCGCTCTAAAAACTATAAAGTAACCTCTAAAAAGAAAATTTTAAGTAAGGAATTCCGCGTTACTTACAAATTTCTTAATTGTTTTCATTACCACCTAAGTGTCGGTATCTGCTAGACGCGTAAGCCGGGCAACGACAAAGGAAATGCTCCAACGTCTCATCAGCTTCCCCGCATGCCCTACACATGCTATCACTTGCCGCACCGATTTTACATAAGTGAGCTCGTAGTCCTATGTGTCCTGTTATGATACCATACCATACTGTCCTCCGTCTTACTTCCTCTCAGTAATAGCCTCGTTTCTCACGATCTGGTTCTCCCCCATAGGATTTTCACCGTCCTACCGACCGTTTCGCTGGTCCACAATGTTGCATGCGCATTCGTCGCCCACTCCCTTAACTCGGACTGCGTCGACCTGAATGGCTTCGGATTAACCAAGTTTATTGACGGAAGTCCTCTGGCCTTCACCGCCAAATCGTCTGCCCTTTACACTGCAAGACTGACCTTACCGTCCTGGTTGTTATTGCCCTTATGGCAATTTTACTGTCGGTAAAGATGTCCTCGTCGAGTGTGAACAGTGCCTCCAACTCGTCTTCAAGGTTCATCTCAGGTATCCGATCGGAAACCTCTTCCTTCCCTTTCAGGTTTCCTATTGTCGCCTCGGATAAGCCTCGATGGTATGAGCTGCTCCCATCCTCAATCCATTCTCCCATCGCCTTAAGTCTCATAACCGCAGTGGCTGCCTTATACTTAATCTATATGTATAGCCCCCATATACACCGATCCCCGGAATTGACTTTTTGAGCTATTAAAAGCTTAAATTTTCACCCGTTTTGGCTGAAATTTAAAACAAAGACTTGTGTTACGACTTTCAACATCCATGGCGAGTATGATTCCAATCGGTCTATAAACAGATATAGCCCCCTTGTTGAACCCTTAGGAGCCTCAATTTTCATCCGATTTGGCTGAACTTTTAAACAAAGACTTAGGTTATAACTTTGAACATCCATGTCAAGCATGATTCGAATCGGCCTATAAACAGATATAGCCCACACCTAAACCGATCCCGGAATTTGACTTCTTCAGCCCTTAAAAGCCTCAATTTTCATCCGATTTGGCTGAAATTTGGAATAAAGTCTTAATTTACAACTTTTAACGTGCATGATAAATATGATTCGAATCGGCCTATAAACAGACATAGCCCCCATATAAACCGATTTCCGGAAGTGACTTCTTGAGCCCTTAGAAGCCTCAATTTTCATACGATTTGGCTGAAATTTGGAACAAAGACTTGTGTAATGACTTCCACCAGCCATGCCAAGTATGATTCGAATCGCTCCATAAACAGGTATGGCCCCATATAACCTGAACCCCGGATTTGACTTCTTGAGCCCTTAAAAGCCTTAATTTTCATCCGATTTGTCTGAAATTTAAAACAAAGACTTGTGTTATGACTTTCAATACCCATGCCGAATATGATTTGAATCGGTCTATAAACAGATATAGCCCCCATAAAAACAGATCGCCGGATTTAACTTCTTGAGCTCTTAGAAGCCTTTATTTTCATCCTATTTGGCTGAAATTTGAAACAAAGACTTGAGTTATGACTTTCAACATTCATGCCAAGTATGATCCGAATCGGTCTATAACAAATATAGCCCCATAAAAAACAGATCCCCGGATTTGACTTCTTGAGCCTATAGAAACCTCAATTTGGAACAAAGTCTTGAGTTATGACCTTTAACATGCATGCCAAATATGATCCGAGCCGGTGTATAATCAGATATAGCCCCCATATAAACCGATCCCCGGATTTGACACCTTCAGCCCTTAGAAACCAACTTTTTTTACGCGATTGGCTGAAATTTGGCCCAAAATCCAAAACATCAGTGCCAAGTTTTATCCGAATCGGTCAATATGGTCATATAGGCCCCCCTAAGTACTGATATCCCGACATGACTTCTTGAGACCAAAATAATTCAAGTACAAACTCAGTTAATAAGGAATCCATGATGGTGGGTAACCAAGATTCGGCACGACCGAACTTAGCACGCTTTTACTGTTTTCTTTTTATACCCTCCACCATAAGATGGGGGGTATACTAATTTCGTCATTCTGTTTGTAACTACTCGAAATATTCGTCTGAGACCCCATAAAGTATATATATTCTTGATCGTCGCGACATTTTATGTCGATCTAGCCATGTCCGTCCGTCTGTCCGTCCGTCCGTCCGTCCGTCCGTCCGTCTGTCTGTCGAAAGCACGCTAACTTCCGAAGGAGTTAAGCTAGCCGCTTGAAATGTTGCACAAATACTTCTTATTAGTGTAGGTCGGTTGGTATTGTAAATGGGCCATATCGGTCCATGTTTTGATATAGCTGCCATATAAACCGATCTTGGGTCTTGACTTCTTGGGCCTCTAGAGCACGCAATTCTTATCCGATTGGAATGAAATTTTGCACAACGTGTTATATTATGATATCCAACAACTGTGCCAAGTATGGTTCAAATCGGTTCATAACCTGATATAGCTGCCATATAAACCGATCTTGGGTCTTGACTTCTTGAGCCTCTAAAGAGCGGAATTCTTATCCGATTGAAATGAAATTTTGCACGACGTGTTTCGTTATGACATCCAACAACTGTGCCAAGTATGGTTCAAATCGGTCCATAAACTGATATAGCTGCCATATAAACCGATCTTGGGTCTTGACTTCTTGAGCCTTTAGAGTGCGCAATTCTTATCCGATTGGAATGAAATTTTGCACGACGTCTTTTGTTATGATATCCAACAACTGTGCCAAGTATGGTTCATATCGGTCCATAGCCTGAAATAGCTGTCATATAAACCGATCTTGGGTCTTGACTTCTTGAGCCTCTAGTTTAATTTTATTTCATTTTAATCTTTAACCTTCTGTAAAAAATTACTTAAAGTGAGAAAATATATACTTCCATTTTACCTTGATACTAACATTAAATTGGCTTTAATCTAAAGCAAATTTGTTTTATTTCCACAAATAGTTGAATTTAGCCTTCTGACAATATAGGCCAACAACATGTCAGTCCACAAGTCTAAATAAAGCAAATATTCTTGACCTACATTACGCCTCATATCCTGCCTATCATCAAATTAAGGACAATTATTGAATGCAGTTAATTCCAAGTTCTGGCAGCATATTGACGTGTATTGACAATGTGACTGAGGATAGGAACATACAATAGTTAGAGTCAAGGGTAAGGGGAATGGTAGGCATCAAGTTTATATGTGATGTCATGAAATTGATCACCATAAAGTTTGTTTGTGGTCAGTGGTATGGTTTTTTATTTTCTGACTTTTCGTTTTTTTTTGTTGGCTGCTAACGAATTATTATTTGTTGGCCAAGGTCATTAATGGTAGCCGTTTTGATGGTGAGACGATGATTTGCTATTGTTATTGTTTATAAATTTTAAGAGAGCCAAAAACACTTTTTCCCCTTTTTTGGTTACATTATATCTTTTGTTTACAAAATTTATAGTTTTTTTTTATTTTTATTTTTTTTTGTTTTCATTTTTTTATTGTTTTGGACAGAGCGGGTGTTTTCAGACAATCATCAATTGGCTTTCATCCTTCACACCATCTCCAATTCATTCATTGAATTTTTATTTGGGGACACAGATGATCGGCATTTTCTGTGCCACCACCCAATATTGGCAACATTCCCACACACTCAAACACGGGCATACATTTTGTCCAAATTGGGGTCATTAACGCAATTGTTGTTTATATAAAAAAAAGGTCTGTTTTATTTGTGCGTTAATTGCCTTCACTATTAATTTCATTTGTAACGGGAATGGCAAAGGGAAAGAATTTTGTTGGAAAATAAATATAGACCATCATTTGTCTTCATCAATTCCAGTGGCCATGACCAATAAAAGCGCAAAGATGGAAAGGAAACAATCTAATTAGTTAATGTAAGGGCCGTTAAGGAATATAGCAGCTCTATGAGACTAGCAGCCTACGGCAGGGTATCAAGCCGTTGTTTTAATTGCCAAAGTGGCCATCATTGCCAAAATGTATCCGTATATGTTCTTGATATATGTATGCATGTATATTATACATACATACATATTGGGTTGCCCAAAAAGTAATTGCGGATTTTTTAAAAGAAAGTAAATGCATTTTTAATAAAACTTAGAATGAATTTTAATCAAATATACTTTTTTTACACTTTTTTTCTAAAGCAAGCTAAAAGTAACAGCTGACTGAAGAAAGAATGCAACTACAGAGTCACAAGCTGTCAAAAAATTTGTCAATGCCGACTTTATGAAAAATCCGCAATTATTTTTGGGCAACCCAATATTTTGAAGATTCAGCAAATTTGATGAAGAACCTTTTTGCGTTATGCCCTATTGCCCTATGTTTTAAATTTGTTTTTTTTTTAACCTACACCACCACTTTGGAACATGGTATTATAAGTTTGCGCATTTGTTTGCAACGCTAAGAAGGGCTAGACCCATTGATAAGTACACCGGTCGACTCAGAATCAATTTCTGATTCGATTTTTATACCCTCCACCATAGGATGGGGGGTATACTAATTTCATCATTCTGTTTGTAACTACTCGAAATATTCGTCTGAGACCCCATAAAGTGTATATATTCTTGATCGTCGTGACATTTTATGTCGATCTAGCCATGTCCGTCTGTCCGTCCGTCCGTCTGTCTGTCGAATGCACGCTAACTTCCGAAGGAGTAAAGCTAGCCGCTTGAAATTTTGCACAAATACTTCTTATTAGTGTAGGTCGGTTGGTGTTTTAATTGGCCATATCGGTCCATGTTTTGATATATCTGCCATATAAACCGATGTTGGGTCTTGACTTCTTGAGCCTCTAGAGTGCACAATTCTTATCCGATTGGAATGAAATTTTGCACAACGTGTTTTGTTATGATATCCAATTACTGTGCCAAGTATGGTTCAAATCGGTCCATAACCTGATATAGCTGTCATATAAACCGATCTTGGGTTTGACTTCTTGAGCCTCTAGAGGTCGCAATTCATATCCGATTTGAATGAATTTTTGCGCGAAGTATTTTGTTATGATATCCAACAGCTGTGCCAAGTATGGTTCAAATCGGTCCATAACCTGATATAGCTGTCATATAAACCGATCTTGGGTCTTGCCTTCTTGAGCCTCTAGAGGGCGCAATTCTTATCCGATTTGAATGAATTTTTGCACGAAGTATTTTGTTATGGTATCCAACAACTGTGGCAAGTATGGTTCAAATCGGTCCATAACCTGATATAGCTGTCATATAAACCCATCTGGGATCTTGACTTCTTGAGCCTCTAGAGGTCGCAATTATTATCCGATTTACCTGAAATTTTGTACGACGGATTCTCTCACGACCATCAACATACGTGTTTATTATGGTCTGAATCGCTCTATAGCCCGATAAAGCTCCCATATAAATCGATCTCTCTATTTTACTTCTTGAGCCCCCAAAGGGCGCAATTCTTATTCGAATTGGCTGACATTTTACACAGGTCTCCAATATATAATTTAATTGTGGTCCAAATCGGACCATATCTTGATATCGCTCTAATAGCAGAGCAAATGTTTTCTTATATCCTGATGATTTTGGTAAAAATCGGTTCAGATATAGATATAGCTCCCATATATATGTATCGCCATATTTGCACTTAAATGACCGTAGTAGCTACAATTTTCAACCAATCTGCTCAAAATTTGGCATGATCTGTTTTGTAATTGATTTTAAAATATCTGCAAAATTTCAAAAATATCGGTTCAGATTTAGATATAGCTCCCATATATATGTATCGCCTGATTTGCAATTAAATGGCCATAGTAGCAACAATTTTCAACCGATCTGCACAAAATTTGGCACGGATTGTTTTGTTACTGATTTTAAAATATCTGGAAAATTTCATCAAAATTGGTTCAGATTTACATATAGCTCCCGTATATATGCATCGCCCGATTTGCACTTAAATTACCGTAGTAGCTACAATTTTCAACCGATCTGCTCAAAATTTGGCATGGACTGTTTTGTTACTGATCTTAACATATCTGCTAAATTTCATCAAAATCGGTTCAGATTTATATATATCTCCCATATATATGTATCGCCCGATTTGCACTTAAATTGCCGTAGTAGCTACAATTTTCAACCGATCTGCACAAAATTTGGCATAGACTGTTTTGTAACTGATACTAACATATTTGCAAGATATCATCAAAATCAGTTCAGATTTGGATATATATATGTTATGCCTGATTTTCACTTATATGGCCGCAGTAACAACAAATTTCGACCGATCTGCACAAAATTTGACCGGGATTATTTTGTTACTGATTTTATCTTATCTGAGAGATTTAATCAAAATTGATTCAAATTTGGATGTAGCACCCATACATATCTATCGCCGGATTTGCACTTATATGGCCGTAGTAACAACAATTTTCAAACGGTCTATTTTAAAATCGGTTCAGATTTAGATAAAGCTCTGATATACATATATATTTTTATATTGTCCGAATTTGTAATTGTAACGTAGATGTAGAGTATTATATAGTCGGCTCTTTTGCCTTTCCTTGCTGGTTAATTTTGTAGTCTTCCAGAGTTGCTCCGCCCTGGTAGTCGAGTTGATAGCATGGTCGGATTGCCAATGCGAGGGTCGTGGGTTAATTTTGTAGTCTTCCAGAGTTGCTCCGCCCTGATAGTCGAGTTGATAGCATGGTCGGATTGCCAATGAGAGGGTCGTGTGTGCGATTCCCACCAGATAACTTGGTCTATCGCTACTGTGGTATTACAATGGGATTCATATTGTCCATGTTAGTCTGTAAAGGACTGCCACTTAACTTACCTTTGATTTATTCCAAGATCTATAGTAAAACATTTCTGTAGAATATTTTCATTTCCTTTCTTTTTTCTTGTAATTATCGAAAAAATCCTTGAACTTTGTTCCATATCCTAGTTTTCGGTATTAAAATTTCTCTACCATACGTACTCTAATGTTGCTTTCTCGTCTCTTTTCTTTCAGTTTACAACAATACTCCCTACAACAACTTCATCTTACTCATCAAGGGATCATGTTTAGGTTACATTAAGTTTCCAAATTTTAAATTTTTGGAAATTCCAACCAAAAACAGATGCCTAAATTTGGCTAAGTTTGTTTATTCCAAAGCGTATTCCAAATATTGTTGGAAGACTTAAAACAACAAACCCAAAGCCGACACAGCAGTCGTTGACGTTGTACCAAGTCAATTTAGTTTACGTATTGTAACTGCAATTATTGGCAATGACCCTAACAACCGCTTCAGCTACAACTGCCGCCACAAATCAGCCCACCACCCTGCAAACGGATTCGAACAAGAAAATGGATATTAAATGTGCCACAGCACCATCACCTGCTGTTGCTACAGATGAAAATTTACCCACCTCCGAAATGGATCTTTTGGCAAAATTGGAAGCTGCCAATAAGTTGATTGAGAGCGATGCCAAATCCTTGAATTCCTTGCATTCCACACACAGCCGAAAGAATTCGGATACAAGTCAAATTAGCATTACATCAAGTGAGTTATGAAGGATTTTTTATTTTGTTTTGTTTTATTTTTAATACTAATTTTTTTTTTCTTACAGATGGCAACTCTGTTGCGGAAGAAGATATTTGGACCACTTGGGCCACCATCTTAAATGATTGGGATGGAGCTTTGAAACGTAAAAATCCTTGTGTTCGTGAATTGGTGCGACGTGGTATTCCCCATCATTTTAGGTAAGCATTGACAAATACATTTTTTTAAGGAAGGATGGAGGAGAAACTTGAAATGCATGTTCCCTCTAAGGAGACAGTTATGGTACCCTTCTATCCTTTGGGAAAGGGTACCATAAATACCCTTTCTCGTAGGAAAGGGTGCCATAACTACACTTTCCCTTAGAAAATTGTACTGTAACTATTCCTTCCCTTAGGAAAGGGTACTATAACTCTCCTTTTCTGAAGGAAACGGTGCTTTATTACCCTTTCCCGAATTAAACAGTGCTATAACTAAGGGAAAAGGTACTAAAACTATCCTTTCCCATAGGAAAGGGTACTAAAACTTCTCTTTCCCATAGGAAAGGATACTAAACTTACCCTTTCCCTTAAGAAAGGATACTAAAACTACCCTTTCCCGGAAGGGTACTATACCTGCCCCAAGAGAAAGGATATTTAATCTACCCTTTCTCTTAGGAAAGGATACTGTAAATATCCTTTCTCTTAGGAAAGGATAATGTAAAAACCGTTTCTCTTAGGAAAGGATACTGTAACTATCTTTCCACCAGGAAAGGGTACTGTTAATATCCTTTCCCGAAAAAAACCGTGCTATAAATACCCTTTCCCGAATATTGCAGTGCTATAACTACCCTTTCCCTTAGAAAAGGGTACCAAAACTACTTTCCCATAGGAAAGGATACTAAAACTAACCTTTCCTTTGGGAAAAGGTACTAAAGCAACCCTTTCTCTTGGGGAAAGGTACAAAAACTACCCCTTTAGGAAAAGGTACAAAAATTACCCATTTCCTTAGGGAGGGGTACTAAAACTACCCACTTCCTTAGGAAAGAATACTAAAATTAACCAGTCCCCTTTGGGAAGGGTACTTAAACTACCCTTTTCCTTAGGGAAGGTTACTATAACTACCTTTCCCTTATGAGAGGGTACTAAAGCTACCCTTTCCCCCAAGAGTACTAAAGCAACACTTTCCCTTAGGAAAGGGTACTAAAACTACCCCTTTCTTCAGGAAAGTATACTGAAACTACCCTTGTCCTTAGGAAAGAGTGCTAAAATTAACCCTTTCCCTTAGGAAGAGGTGCTAAAACTAGCCCATTCCTTAGGAAAGGATACTAAAACTACCCGTTCCCTTAGCAAAGGATACTAAAACTACCCGTTTATTTAGGAGAGGGTACTAAAACTATCCTTTTCATTAGGAAAGAGTACTAAAACTTCCCTTTCCCTTGGGAAAGGGTACTAAAACTTCCCTTTCCTGGAGAAAATAATACTAAAACTACCCTCTCCCTTAAGAAAGGGTACTAAAGCTAACCTGTCCTCAGAAAAGGCTACAAAAACTACCTTTTCCTTTGGGAAAAAGTACTAAAACTACCCTTTCGCTTTGGAAAAACACTTACCCTTAGGAAAGGGTACTGAAACTACCCTTTTCCTTAGGAGAGGTTACTAAAACTATCCTTTCCCTTAAGGAAGGCTACTAAAACTACCCTTTCCCTTAAGAAAGTGTACCAAAACTATCCTTTCCCTTAGGAAAGGTTACTAAAACTACCTTTTCCCTTAGGAAATTATAATAAGACTATCTTTTCCTTTAGGAGAGGGTACTAAAAACTACCCTTTCCTTTGGGAAAAGGTACTAAAACTACCCCTTTCCATTGGAAAAGGTACTAAAACTACCCTTTCCCTAAGAAAAGGTAACTAAAAATACCCTGAAAAACTGTAATTTTTGGATATTTTCCCTAGTTGGTTGTCAATATAATTTGTTGTAGATCCACAGTCTTTCTCCAAAAAGAAAGTCTCTCTTTCATAACTATCATGTAGCACATTGCATTGTAGAAGTTCATTGATGGTATCAAAGTTTTTGGTTTTGTTTACATCTTTGGCAATCTAAGATTTGCTACACTCTCACATTCAACGTTTTTAATTAAATTTTGTTGTTTTATTTTTCCAGAGCAATCGTTTGGCAACAATTGTGTGGTGCTAGTGATGCCGACAAAAAACAATATGCAGAATATATAAAAGCCACCTCGGCTTGTGAAAAGGTTATAAGGCGTGATATTGCTCGTACTTACCCCGAAGTGGATTTCTTCAAAGAGAAAGATGGTCCTGGACAAGAGGCTCTCTTTAATGTTATCAAGGCCTATTCACTACATGATCGTGAGGTGGGCTATTGCCAGGGTTCTGGATTTATTGTGGGCCTACTTCTAATGCATATGCCGGAGGAGGAGGCTTTTGCGGTGTTGGTTCAAATAATGCAACAACATCGTATGCGTGATATGTTCAAACCCTCAATGTCTGAATTGGGTTTGTGTATGTATCAATTGGAGAATTTGGTGCAGGAACAGATACCAGAAATGCATATACACTTCCAGCAGCAGGTAAAGACTTAATGGGGGGTTCTTTTGTGGAGAAGAAAAGTGTTATTTATGGAATTTTTGTGTTTTTAAAATTTTCGCAGAGTTTCCAAACTACCATGTATGCTTCCAGTTGGTTCCTTACTTTGTATACAACTTCTTTAAGCTTAAACATCAGCAGTCTTATCATGGACGTTTTCCTAAGCGAAGGCATGGAATTTATATTTAAGGTAGCCTTGGCACTACTGCTATTGGGTAAGGACACCTTATTGTCATTGGATATGGAAGCCATGTTGAAGGTAAGCGCGAAGAAGTGATAAAATTTAAATAAAATAAACTGCCACGACCACTGGCATGTTGTCACTCGCTTGGTTTGTTTGACAAATCATTGAAGCCACCTCTTTGCCCTTTATAAAATTGTTGGTTTCGGCGAAGAGTCTTTGCGTTATCCCCTAATATAGCAAATTAAAGTGCAAACTCTCTCACTGTGCTTGTGCCATACTGTTTTTTTCTGGATCGCAGCGACCATAATCTTCTTCTCCAATTGTATTTGTGATGTTCTTACGAGATGGTCGATCAATAGAAAGTCGATGTTTTAAACATAACAATCAATTTATTTATTCAAACAATACTTTAAATGATATTAATGAAAAATAAAAGGTAACTAAGCAAGTATGATGAAATTGTCTTTAAGAGATGTGTATTGGTTGACGGTTACAACTTGACTCAGCGTGTGTGCAGAAATACAAAAACTGTTGAGCCAGCTGCGCTGCCATGAAGTTGCCAGATTATTACAATGAAACAGAAGATTGTTAGGGTTACCGTAACAGTATTCCTTGTTTTTTTTTCTCTTTCAGTACTTCCAAAAGGAACTCCCTAAAAAAGTCGAAGCCGACTCTGATGCTTTCTTCCAACTGGCCTATTCTATAAAAATCAATACAAAGCGAATGAAGAAAATGGAAAAGGAATACCAAGATGTCAAGAAAAAGGAACAGGAAGAAATGGTCGAACTGCGGCGTTTGAGAAGAGAGAATCGTTTGCTAAAACAGCGTAACGATTTGCTAGAGGCTGAGTCAGCAGAATTGGCTGATCGTTTGGTTAGAGGACAAGTCTCACGAGCCGAGGAAGAGGAGACAAGGTTAGAGTTTTTTTTTTATCGCATTAACATATCACGATTTCGTTTGTAACTTATTGGCATTTCAGCTTCGCCATACAAACCGAATTGATGCAATTGCGTCGCTCTTATTTGGAAGTCACACATCAATTGGAAAATGCCAACGAAGAAGTTCGTGGTTTAAGTTTACGCTTGCAGGAAAATGTAAGTTTATTAATGTCTTCACTTCAAACCACTTTTTATTATTTTTTACAGTATCATTGGTTTAAAGCTATTTAAATAAGGCGTCGGTATTGAAAATCATAGAGCACGGTTCTAAAGAAAAGTTCCTAAAAAAAAGTAAACAAGTTCAGCCGGACAAGTTTTGTAAAATATCTGTACTGCTCAAAGCATTGCAGGGTGGCCACTCTATATAAGAAAACTAGTTTGATTTCGAAATTCAGAATACTGGGACATATATCGACTTAGAAATCGATTTAAACTTTGTAATATATATCAAAAGCAATGCCTTTCGAAGATTTATAGCTTTAAATCAATGATATCATTTTTTCCAATCATCCCCTTTGTGCTCACTCCTCTCCGTCATTCATTATCATGCTGTATCTAATCACCCAGAATAAAGTTCCCAGAAGAGAAGAGACCTAATAGTTTTTCTTTTCTTCAAATTGTCTGGAAATGGCTAAACAATTTTTTCAACTCAACTCAAAATACTATTTTCTCTGGTTTTTCTTCTATTTTTTTTATCTAAATGTGTGTAATTTATTTTAATATTATATTTTACAATTTTAATATATTTTTGTTGTAACATACATACAAATTCCTGGTTGTGGTTTACCATATACACAAACAAATTCTTCACTTACATAATATATAACACCTTGAAAATAACTGCAAAACTATCAACACACATGAAACTCAAACAAAACACATCTAAACAAGCAGACTGATCCTCTGGAAAGTGTAAGTAAAGGACATAAAAAGATGTTTTTATGGGTCTAATTTTATAATATTTCTTTTTCAAATGCATGTTTTTGTTTTAATTGTAAAATTTAAAAAATATTGATATTAATGTACAAAATTTCTATTAAAATTTTTTAAATATTTTTTTTGAAATTTAAAAAAATTTATACATTTTAGTATATACATACATATTATAGGAAATTAAATTAAACAAGTTTTAACAACAGTAAAATTAAAAAAAAAATATATCAAATCAAATTTTGATAAAAATTTTTATGCAAACAAAAATTCCACTAAATTTACTTATAAAAAAAAATTAAAAATTAATTGAAATGATCGGGAAACCCAAAAATGTAAGAAAATTAGAAAAAACAAACAACAAAGGGAATTTTAAAAAATTGGAAAAACAATAAAAAATTTAGAATATTGCAAATATTGGAATTTTTTTTTCATTCTTTTTTTTTAAATTTTTTTTTAATTTTTTTATATTTTTTAAACTTCATTTAACAAAAAATTATTTTAACATATACAAATTTTTTTTCCTCAAAAAATTAAACCAAATGTATAATAAAATTTTAAAATATATACAAACAAGTAAGAGCGTGCTAAGTTCGGCCGGCCCAAATCTTATATTCCCTCCACCATGGACCCCATGCCTTCTTTAACTATTTAATATCTTTTGGAGGGTGTTTTGGGGCTGGGGCGGCCACCGGCACTTTACACTGAAAATAGATATCAAATTCGTTCTTTATTCTCAACGGAAATGAAGTTCAGTTTAGGGGGTGCTTTCGGGCGTACCCCTAAACACTTGGATCCAAAATTGGATATCAAATTCGTTTTCTACTCTCAAATACCTTTCATTTGAGTCCCATATTGTCATAATGGGTCAAATAACCGATTTGACGTATCTTTAGGGGGAAAAGCGCCACCCAGACTCAAACGTAAATTTTAATGCCATAATCGCAATCTACTCCCAAATACCTTTTATTTGAGTCCCATATAGTTATGGTCTGCTAATATGCCCATTTAGGGGTGGGCGACCTCCCATTTCTTGAACCTAATTTTGTATGCCATATTCGTAACGTACTCCCTAATACCTTTAATTTGGGTCCCATATTGACATGAACTTCGAATATATCTGTTTAGAGAAGTTTTGTGGTTGGGGGTAGTGGCCACTGGGTACTTGAACTCAAATTTTAACACTATTCGATTTCTGGTCCCCAATACCTTTCATTTGATACCCTTATTGTGCCCATCGGACCACTTTCGGATACGGGTGGCGTTTTTGGGGTAAGGGAGCGCCCGCCTCTACCCGATATCTAAAAATTATAAAGCCTATGTTTCCTTCCAGACAAACGTACACAATCTATGAAAATTTTAAGAAATTCGCTCCAGCCAAGTAACATATAGTCTTAATGTGTCTAATGGCGTTTCGAGGGGTGGCTTGACCACTATACTTCGATCTGTTTTTGAATGCCAGATTCGAAATCTACTACCGAATACTTTCGTTTGAGCCTCATATTGAAATGAACGTCCAATATGTCTGTATGGGGGAGTTTTGACTCAAATTTTAATACCATATTCGTATTCTACTCTCCCATACCTTTCATTTCATACCTATATTGTCCCGATTGGTCCACATTAGATTTTCGGTTGTATGTTTGGCATAAGGGGGAGGGTCCGTCCCCCTTCCGATACCGAAAAATTATGTAGCCTATGTTTCCTTCCAGACCAACCTACCCAATATGCGAAAATTTCGAGAAAATTACAATAGTTCTGCCAGACCAAACAAACCGAGTCCCATATATCCGTGATTGACTAATGTTCCCATTTTGGGCGTTTTTTTTGGAGTGGGGTGACCCCTTATACTTCGACATGAATTTGTATGCCAGATTTCATTTGATACCCATATTGCAAAACCAAAAGTGGACCGATAACAAAATTTTATAATTATATTAAATGATAAAACTTTGCTGAGGCCAGGGCCGCCTTAAAATTATTTTTCTTCGTGGTAAAATTGTAATGAAATTCTTAGTAAAACAAAATCTTTTTAATGAATTTTTTCTAAAGACGGAACTCGAGCTGGAATTTTTTCTTAGGCAGCTCTATTCTGGGGTATTTTTCGTCGTTAATGGGTTAATGCAATTTTTTTAAGGACTGAATCGCCATAAAATTTTTGGAAAGATAACAGTTTTGTGATTGTTTTGAACGATAATTTTCTAAATGTATTTTTAAGCCAAAATCTTCATTGATTTCATTTGATACCCATTTCCTTGTCAAATTTTTTTTTTATAAAAATTTATTCCGAAGGACTAACATTTAACAAAAAAACATAATTCTATATTAATTTCCTTTTAATTCTGTAGAAAAAATATTATTTAAATATTTTGCTTGTTAGTCTGAAAAACTTTTCCAAATTTCCAATTAGTAATTTGTCGTTTTGTTTCTCTTTCGAGACGAGCGCAATGATCAAAGTTTTTTGCAATGGAAGGGAAAGCCCGAGATCACAACACACACCACTATGGGACGCGTTTCGTCATTTGGTTAGAATAATTTTTCCGCCATATTAGGTGTGGAGGTTTCAAGGACTTTATAATGATAAGTCGTACTTATACCGAATATCCCTGCAAACATTTTCTATCGTACGAGTCACTAAATCTGCCCTCAAGGAAGTGGAAAACCATCTCAGGCGATATGAGTTTTTAGTCTAATTAGTGTCTCGGTACGTGAGAAAACATGGCACTTGGCGATATATCCCAAAGAGAGACCAAAAAGGGACTACAAAAAGTTAAAAATCGATTAAGTACGTCATTAAAAAATAAAATAATAATTTCTCTTTTTTTCCAAGTTTCGGCTGTTAGGGCGAATATAATTTTTATTCATATTTTTATTTCTCTATTTAGTTTTCTTTTCATGTCGATCTTAATTATCGAGATTTTTTTTGAAATGATTCAACCCGAGTGGGATTTGAACCGGCAACCCCCCGATTGCGAGGCGTATGCTCTCCCTCTGTGCTACACGCCTTACTTGAATACATAAGGCTAAGTAAACATACATTCACTTATGTGTAGGGATTCTTGAGTTAGCGTCACAAGCAACAACAAAAGATCTATTTTTAGATTTGTACCAATAACAGTCGAAACTATTAAGTGAAAGATGAATGATAGAATGCCGATAGTAATGTATTTTGTTGTTTTAAATCATAAAAGCTCTACAAACTACTTTAATACTCTTCTCCAGCATGATATTAAAGAGATCACACGATGGGCTGTCTCTTTGTCTGTCTGCTTCGTGTGCCATAGTTCAAATCCCGGCCGGGCTCTGCCGAATGGATAGAAGATTTGAATGGATTCGAACCTGAGCACATTTAAGTCATATGCGTAAAAACAGCTACCTGTTTACATTTTTGTTGGGGTTCTAGCCGTCTATTTCCACATTCTAGGTATTCGTACTCGACCTTAATTGTTGTTTCAGGTATACGGTTAAAAATATTCGGTCAATTTGATTCGATAGTTCAAGTCTCCGTTTTGTCAAACTGGCTTCTATCTCTTACCTGAATAGATTAGAGGGCAGTCTCCCTCATAAATTAAATAAATAAAAACTGAAACATGAAATTATAAAAAAAATTTATACGATCACAAAATATAATTTTTTTTAATTTGGAAATTATTTCTATTTTTCAATATTATTTTCATTTAAATTAGTCTAATATATATTTTTTGTCACCATTTTTGTATTTACTAACATTTTGTTGTATTTTTGTTATGCACTTTTTCATTATGTTGTTAGTTTATTTTATTTAAATTGAACGCTTTTAATCATAACACTAATCATGCTTTTACTAATCGATAACTAATTAATCCCAGTTATTGTTTCTAGCATGACCTTTTTCTTGCCCCGTAATACCAAAGAAAGCTTGTAGCTAATTTGCCCATTTTATCTCTCCCCCTTCTTTGCAAAACAGAATAATTCCCGTCAATCATCTCTGGATGAGCTCTGCATGAAAGAGGAAGCTCTTAAACAGCGCGATGAAATGGTATCATGTCTTCTCGAAGAATTGGTTAAGGTACGACAAAGTCTAGCCGAAAGCGAAGATCAGATACGTAACTTAAAAACCAAGGTGGAAGAACTGGAAGAGGATAAAAAGACTTTGCGGGAAACCACACCCGACAATTCGGTAGCCCATTTGCAAGATGAGCTCATAGCCAGTAAGCTGAGAGAGGCTGAGGCCAGTCTCTCTTTGAAAGATCTCAAACAAAGGGTACAGGAGCTAAGCAATCAATGGCAGAGACAATTGCAAGAGCAGCGCAATGATCACAACTCACATCCTGTAGACTCTACACCCAAGAAGCTGCTAACAAATCTCTTTGATTCTTCCAAATCGAATGAACATACCCAAAAGTTGGAGGAGGAGTTGATGACTACACGTATACGAGAAATGGAGACCCTAACTGAGCTGAAAGAGTTGCGCTTGAAGGTTATGGAGCTGGAGACACAGGTCCAGGTCTCCACCAATCAACTACGTCGTCAAGATGAAGAGAATAAGAGGCTTAAGGAGGAACTGGACGTGGCTTTGGTGCGTGAAAAGGAGATGGCTAACAAGGCCAGAGAACAGCAACACAGGTATGATGATTTAAATGGTATGGAATATCCAATATTTTTTATATCTATTTTCTGTTCTAGATACTCGGATTTGGAATCTCGCATGAAGGATGAACTGATGAATGTTAAAATCAAATTCACCGAACAATCTCAAACTGTGGCGGAATTAAAACAGGAAATTTCAAGATTAGAAACTAAGGTAAGTTTGGAAGATTTTTAATTGAAATTAAAAGAAAATTTGATTTGAAGGTAATTTTTTTTTACTTATTTAAAAAAAACTTTCATTACATACTTTTATTAAAAATGTTTTTGTCTTTGTTGTTTATTGTCTGGCTGCAGACCAATCGCCGATGATAATCTTCAGGGAATTTCAGAACAATAAAACTGGAATCATTAGAGAATTTAATTTTTTCACATATGATACGAGAAGCTTATCTTGCAGCTATCGTACGCGTCCACAGGTTGCGGATGGTGGAATGCTCCATACGGAGTAACTGCAAACGCGAACAATCAGCGTCTTAATGAGAGGCCAGATGGCACCGGCTCTTGCTTAAATACTGAGTGCCTATGACGCTCGATACTACAAGGCGAGTTATTAGCGCCATTAAATAACCAATGGTCATCATGTTCCCGCGGCATTCGGTCGAATAGACCGGAACGAGCTTGCTCGCCTATAAGAGCTTTACAAGGATAACCACCGCCACATGTAAATGTGGCTCCAACAACAACAACCGTATTTAAGGAAGTGTGCCGTCAGATCCAAGACTAAGCTCATTGAGAAGGGACCTCCTTTTTATAGCCGAGTCCGAAAGGCCTGCCGAAGAGCGACACCTCTTTGGGTTGAAGTTTTAACATGGCAATAATAACCAGCACTGAAATTTTTTTCTAGTGTTCTCACCAGGATTCGAACCCAGGTGGACATGCTAACCTCTGCGCTACAGTGGTCTACTGCAAAGTTTTCCCCTATTCCTTAATGAAATGTTCATGGGCAAATTCGCATTTTCAGTGGCAGCCGAGACCCTCCATACGCTACCGCTGATTGTCCTTGACTGCAGTTCAAGCTACTTCGATTATGGAGCATTCCACTACCCGCAATCAGTGGAAGTGTGCCGTCAGATCCAAGACTAAGCTCAATGAGAAGGGACCTCCTTTTTATAGCCGAGTTCAAACAACCTGCCGAAGAGCAAAGAAGTGTTTGGGTTGAAGTTTTAACATGGCATGGATAACCAGCGCCGAAAATTTTTTCTAATGTTCTCACCAGGATTCGAACCCAGGCGGACATGCTAACCTCTGCGCTACAGTGGTCTACTGAAAAATTTTCCCCTATTCCTTAATGAAATGTTCATTGGCAAATTCGCATTTGCAGTGGCAGCCGAGATCCTCCATACGCTACCGCTGATTGTCCTCGACTGCAGTTTAAGCTACTTCGATTATGGAGCATTCCATTACCCGCAACCTGTGGACGCACTCGGTTGCTCTTAGCTGAGCTTCTTGTGATAACGATGAACACCACACAAATCGGAGCTCAGAGCTCCGGGGTTTTGTGATAGGAGAGGCTTAAGAAGATCTCTATTTCTGGATTTACACACTCATCCCCCTTATCTCCCCCACATTCGAACCGTATGTCTAGCAAAAGCTACCTGTTCGCATTTTTGTTGGCGTTCCACCGGTCTATTACCACATCTTGAACTGAATCGCCGTCTTAGGTATACGATATGAAACTTTCGGTCAATTTAATTATCTGACGATAGTGCGAATTACTTCTACCTTATGCATTCATTTCGTCCTCGTCCTAAGTCTCAATGAACCAACCTAGGGGAGTGGTATGGAAAACAATTAAGGATTTTGTAAGTAGCACGGAATTCCTTTTTTTAGGTTACTTTTTTTCGTTTTAGAGCGCACAACAAGCCGATTACTGGATTAGGTGTATGTCCGTAGTAGCATGGGGGGATTAATATCCGCACCCACTTTTCAACCTAACCTATCCTAAGTCTCTTAGTAGGATGAACTTTCTCATATTTTATCCATATGTTTTGATATCCAAAATCAGCTTAAGGGCCCTAGTCGGCGTGATTCTCATAGTATCGTTTGTGTCGAAAAATATATTTCTTGGACTTGTTGTGGCACTAATTCTTCTTTCCGGTCAAAATTGGCCTTATCACACTTTGGCAGAGTGAGCAGACTGTCTTGAATCTTTTGAAACCCTCAATTATTCCTTATTTATAGTCTTTAGCTTATTTTAACGTTGACCAACATTTATTATCCTTCTTCCATGGTACAATTAAGAGGAAGCGTCGTTAGCACAGCAACGAAAATCTACCCTCAACGAAACTACCTTGAGTGGCAAATGCGGTAAATTGAAATGTCAAAGTGGTTTTAGATATAAACTTTGTTTTACAACTTATTTTCTTCAAATGCTTTTTTTGTTTGTACCAACCAAACCGGGCCCCCTACGCTGTGCCTTCTTTAACTCTGTAATATCTTTTTAGGGTGGGGACACTTCACCCTGAATGCGGATATCGAATTCGTGCCATTGTAGCCTAAGCGGTGTTTATCCCCTCTTAATGTTGGCGACATTTGCGAGGCACATTGCCTTGCATGGTCATTTAAAAAATGTTCCCCAAAGAGGTGTCCCACTGCGGGACGCCGTTCGGACTCGGCTATAAAAAAAGGTCCCTTATCATTGAGTTTAAACTTGAATCGGAAAGCACTCATTGATGTGTGAGAATTTGCCTCTTCTCGGTTCCTGGTGGTAATGTCCTTCTTTAAGGTAATGTTCTCATTAGGGGAGGGATGGCATTTCTCAGACATTTCGACTCAAATATGGATATCAAATTCGTGCTGCACTTCCAAATCCCTTTAATTTGAGCCCAATATTGCCATGGCCGGTAAATATGAACCGTTTGGAGGGTGTTTTGGGGCTGGGGCGGCCACCGGCACGTTGCACTGAAAATAGATATGAAATTCGTTCTTTATTCCCAACGGAAATGAAGTTCAGTTTAGGCACACTTGGCTCCAAAATTGGACATCAAATTCGTTCTCTACTCTCAAATACCTTTCATTTGAGCCTCATATTGTCATAATGGGTCAAATAATCCATTTGACGTATCTTTAGAAGGAAAAGCGCCACCTAGACTTGAACGCTGTGTACTTGTATTCAAATTTTAATACCATATTCGTTTTCTTGTGTCCAATACCTTTCATTAGATACCCTTATTGTGCCCATCTGACCACTTTCGGATATGAGTGGCGTTTTTGGGGTAGGCGGGAGGGTCCGCCTCCACCCGATATGAAAAAATATATAGCTTATGTTTCCTTCCAGACAAACGTACACAATCTATGAAAATTTTAAGAAAATCGGTTCAGCCAAGTATTATATCGTCATAATACTTCGATCTGATTTTGTATGCCAGATTCGAAATCTACTCCCGAATATCTTTCATTTGAGCCCCATATTGAAATGAACGTCCAATATATCTGTTTGGGGGAGTTTTGGGGTTGGGGCGGCCCGATGGGTACTTGGACTCAAATTTGTATAACATATTCGTATTCTGCTCTCCAATACCTTTCTTGTGATACCTATATTGTCCCGATCGGTCCACTTTTGATTTTGGGTTGTGATTTTGGCATAAGTGAGTCCGTCTCCCTTCCCTCCGTCCCAATACCGAAAAATTATACAACCTATGTTTCCTTCAAGACCAACCCACACAATATGCGAAATTTTCGAGAAAATCGGTTCTACCGTTTTTCAGTCCCATACATCCGTAATTGGCTAATCTGCCCATTTTGGGCGTTTTTTTGGGGGTGGGGTGAACCCCTTATACTTCAACATGAATTTGTATGCCTGATTCGTAATCTACTCCCGCATACATTTCATTTGATACCCATATTGTCCTTATCGGTCCACTTTTGATTTTGGTGGTGTTTTTGGGGTAACGGTGGAGGGTCCGCCCCCTTCCGATATTAATAAATTATAAAGTCCATTCCTATTTCCTGGCTATATTCGTAATCTAATCCAGAATATCTTTCATTTGAGTCCCATATTGTTATAACCGTCAAATAAACCCCAGGTAATTGGATCCAAATTTTATTATGAAATTCGTACTCTACTCTGGAATACCTTTCATTTGAATCCCATATTGTCCCGATCGGTCCACTTTTATTTTTTGGTAGTACTTTAAAAAATATCAAAAAATTATATAGCCTATGTTTCTTTTCAGACCAACCTAAACAATCTGTGAAAATTTCAAGGTAATCGGTTCAGCCGTTTTTGAGTCTATACGAAACAAACAACACTGTTAACACTGTTTTGTTGCTTATGTGTGGAATATCACATCAAATAGAACATCTTTTTCTGATTTTAGAAAAAAATCACAGCTGTGTTATCAAGCCCTTGACATTTAGATTTACTGCAAAATCAAAACAAAAAATAAAAAAAAAATTTACTCAGCTGTTCGCATGGTCTCACCTTATAAGTGCATCCTGTTGTATTCCAATTCAGTTTTCAGTCTAAGGACACCCCTAATATTCTTGGTTATGACATTTTGACAATTTTTTGTGAATTTTTGTCCATATGATTTTAATTTTTAAAATTTTTAAGATATTTTTTTGACTTTTATAGTTTTTCAACCACTTTTTTTCTTTCCTTATTTCAGAATTCCGAAATGTTGGCTGAAGGTGAATTACGTGCCAATTTAGATGATTCCGATAAAGTACGTGATCTGCAGGACAGAATCGCTGACTTAAAGGCAGAGGTAAATTTCAAAAGTTCTAACAAATAGAGTTTGGTTTACTTTCTTTTTGGTTGGATCTATCCCCTTCACCTTCAAATATATTTTATTTTGATTTTATTGTACAACACTCACAAACAATAACCACAGCAACAGCAACAACAAAAAACACTTAAACGTAATCTTTCTGTTGTGTTCGTTCTACTGTCATGTATATAATACCATTCAAGTCGAAATTCACATTAAAACAAATTGGTTTTGGGTTTCATACTGACATCAATATATCATTGTCATTTTCACATCGCATTCACCATTACAACAACATAACACCGCATTAACTTACATTTGTATCATGTAAATCTTCACTTCTGTATAACGTTTTTGGTTTATGTCATATATCATAACATTTGTTTAGTTTTTGAGGCTTCATTGATTGTTCGTTCGCTCCACGTAAAGACATCATTTATCACCAAGTTTCCAAAAAACACAAAAAATGTTGCATACATCATACATGGCTTTGTAACAACACAAAACAATTCACAGTTGCATACTGCCTAATTGTTTGGTACACATTTAATTTTCTGTCTAATTATCAAAAAAAAATTTTTTTAATTTTTATTAATTTTTTTTTAATTTCAACACTGCCAACAATTTTTACAAATTTAAAAAAAATCTGTTTCCATGCCACTTGTTTTATTTTTTTTTTTGACAATATTATTTATCGCTATATTTTTTGTGATTTTATAGTATACTACGCCCATTACAAGTCCCGATACTGAACCTTGGAAGTGGATAAGTTAAACATGTATTCCAAGTCAAGAAAATTATCCCCCACTCAAGATATTGACAAAAGCATAAAAGACAAAAGATCAGGTCATTATACATGAAAATTGTTATAAATAAATAGCAACAATCAAACAACAACAATCCTTCATTCTTATCTATCAAAACATATTGCATAAGATAATTAATTTCGTATGTGAATGCGTAAAACTTCATGTTTAATCAAAAAACCGTTATTTTTTCCATGTATTTAAAATTTTGAGTTCTGCATGATTGTTGTTCAGTATAGACAGACGTTGTTTAAGTTGAACTTAAGTAAATTGACGTGTTTAATTACATACACATGTATTAGTGATAATATCTTTTCATATGTTAGTTTATTCCAAGATAGCTTTTTATTATTTTACTCATTGACATAGTATGTCATCAATGTATATTGGAAGACATGTTTTATTTCATGCATTACCTTTTAATCATTCATCTATTTTGTAGATTTCGGTTGTTTCTTATTATAATCGACATAATCGATTAGTTTATCGCATTATAATCGTAATATTGAGTTCAGCATTTTAGTAAAGCAAAAAAATTCGACACAGAAAGTGTTTTAGAATTAAATAAAATATGTAAAATATACCAGATAGGACCATATATAACAGTGATACATGATACTTTAGAATCCCTTGTTGCAATCCATATTATTCTCTTTTCTTTAGACTAAAATTGGAACTAAAAACCAAACCGAAGGGAGAGATAATTGATGAGTTTTATTTTAGTTCTATCTAGTGCAAGTCAGATGTTCTGGACAGACTGCATGATAATGATCCATTCAGGATCGATATCATGCTTAGTCTCTAGGCCTGTACCAAATTTGAAGACGATCAGCGAATACAGAAAAGGTGTTTCAAACTGTATATAAGAAAAAGATTAATGCCGATTAAATTCGGACATGTACATATCGATATTTTATTTTTTGGCTACATATCGATTGCTTTTTCTTCTATCGATATTATCGCTAAAGTTCCGCTATTTTAAAAATTAAAAAAAAAATAGCAATCCGATCCTGAATGCATCCTGATCATACCTTTCCCGATTTTTATAATACTAGTGATGTCTGGGCAATACAGATATACTTGTCTATTTCCTCGTGTTTTATACCCTCCATCATAGTATGTGGTTATTCTAATCTAGTCATTGCCTTTGTAAAACCACCAAATATTGGTTTGCTAACTTTAATTGGCTATGACAGAACATTTGTAGAATAGCGTTCCAAGCGCCTGGATTTTTGGTGCTTATTTTATAATCTCTGACACCAAGTTTCGAGTTGTCTCTCACCACTTGATCTTTCCATCGGGCTTTTGGTCGTCCCGGTTTGCGTGTACCACCGTGTTTGCCTTCTTTTTTGATGGAGCTTCCTCATCCATTCTGACAACATGATCTAGCCAACGCAGCCGTTGTATTTTGATACGTGTAACTATGCTATCGTCGTCATACAGCTCGTGGTTCATACGACGCCTATATTCTCCATTAACGCAAACTGGTCCATATATTTTACGATGAATCTTTCTCTCAAATACTCCAAGCAGTGACTCATCTGCTTTCACAGTATCACTATCTTGTATAGTGTAATTTTCGTCTGTCGAGAGATGACCTTGTTTCTAAACTGCTTACTTAATCACAAGTAGCATCTGTTTTCCAGTATTATTCTTCGCTTACGGTTACGGCGGTGCCAAGGTAGATAAAGTTGTTGGCTTTTCTTTATCTGCACGGTTGTACAAGGCTTTTTGGGGGTTGAAGCCATCCATTTCGTTTTATCTCCATTTACTGCCAGACCCATTTTCACTGACTCTCTTTCGATTCTTTCCAAAGCTGCAGTTACTACTTGCGGTGACCGACCTATGATGTCGATGTCGTCGGCATAGACGAGTAGCATGTGTTCTCTTATGATTAGTGTGCCATATCCTTTCACATCTGCATCTCGTATAATCTTCTCCAGCAGGATATTAAAAAGATCAAACGATAGACTGTCTCCTTGTCTGAAACCTCGTTTGGTATTAAATGATTCTGAGAGTTTCTTTCCTATTCTTGCTGAGGAACGCGTATCAGCAAGTGTCAGTGATATCAAACTTTCCCGCGGCGAAATCTATCAGCCTCAACCCATTACCGGACGTTATCTCGTGTTGGCTAAACTTTCCGACTGTTGCACCAAAGATGTCTTCCTTCCCTATCTTCGCTTTAAAATCTCCCAGAAAGATTTTAATATCATGGGTGGGGCAGAGGTCATATTCTCTATCTAGGCGCTCGTAGAAAATATCCCTGGCCTGCCTTGTACTTCTCTACTACATCCGCCAGCGCGTATACTGCACCTTCTCTATAGAGAGTGTTGACATTCCAGGTGTAGATCCGCATGGGTCGTAGATCGTTTGCGTAGGTCGTCAAAGTTAGGGGTGTCCGTTTTTGCTATTCCTTTGTTTCTCATAGTGATTCTCATAGATTTCCGGGGCGGGTTAATGGCCCAGCGGGGAAATGCACGCGCACTATTACACATAAGAGCTTTCCGCGAATCTTCCCTATGAGTTGTTAACGAGTAAGTCAGAAGAGTCTTGGAAGATATAAGAATCGCAGAAGAATCGTGTGGACGAGCATATGCGTGGAAAGGCCTCTAGAGGGTGGTTTGTTTTATTCATCGCAGGTACGAACGCTCTTCCAAAATTATGAAAAATTTTTGCATGTGCTTGAAAATATTACGCACACTATCACTTGTGCCCAATACTGATCTACGCGCATAGAAAAAACCAAACAAGTCTTTGTCAAACAAAAGTTGTAAGTCATTTGAACTTGAGGTTGGTATACATACATATTTTGTAGGGATGATGTTTAAAACGGTCGGTACATGCAACTACAATGTGCTTTCACAAAGACACAATGTGCTGTGTATGATAAAGACACAATTGGTACATGAATTTGCAACGTCTTTCTTCTATCAGTGTATGGTCTTTCAGACCGAAGTCGATGTTCTGGGAATCCATCACCCTCGAACTTTATTTCGATATAGCTGTCATATTTCCGATCTCTCAATTTAAGCAATTTCGCTGAAATTTGGCATAGTAGGTTGTGTTAGGTCCTTTGACTTCCATCCTGAGTATAATGCAGTACGCATCATATTTTGATATATCCCCCATATAGACCGATCTCTTGATTAAAGGCCTTTCATCCATATATAGCGTATTTGCCGATTTTACTGAAATTTGGTACAGTGACTTGTGTTGGACCCCTACAGATCTTTTCCGAATATATAATATTCCACATAGTCGGTTTAGACCTCTCGATGTCCGTACCGAATTGGGCTTAGATTGATATTTCGATATATTGTAGTTGCTATGGGCTTATAAATGGTACATTTTCACCAGATGTTGATGAAATGTGGTTAATATAATATAGCAAAGATGGCAGACATTCTGAGTCGATCCTGCCACGGCACGAACGTATACGTCGAACGAACGTCCGTCTGTCGAAATCACGATAGCGTTCGAACGAAAAAGATATCCGCTTGAAATTTTGCACAGATTCATAAGATAAGAATATGGGCGACCATTTTGCCCCAAAAAGTATTGGGCGTAATGACTGCATTATAGTAAAAAATCGTTGAAATTAATTAATCCTATTACTTTCTATATTAGGTTCACGGATGTTTACCTCCTGGAATATGAACTTGAGGTGCGTTGTTTGAGCAAGGTTTGAGTCCGTGGACATCCGGACCGCGGGGGTTCCCCGAATGAACTCGGATGTCGGGAATTGGCGGCAGCCCAATAAACGATCGGGTTAATCCGATACGTAGAACTGGCTTCCATGGTATTGCTATAGAGTTCTCGAAATGTGGGACGTATGGGTCTTTGAAATCTCCTTCCCTTTATATTGTAGGGCACAAAATAGCCTTAAATTGAATTACTTAAGCACCATACTTCAATTTTTTTTTAAGATTCGATTAAAAAAATTATTGGATCAATTAATTTTTTAATTAAAAATTTCATTTTCAATCACGATTGTGATTGAAAAATTTTTCGGGTTCAAATTAATTGATTTAATTCATTTTATAATTGAGAACTATTTTATTTTCAATAAAATTTTTTATTGAAAATTTGTTAGCGATTTTTTTTCTGTGTAGACATTTCTCATGTAACGCCTCGAAATATTGATCTGAGACTCGTCTGTCGAAATCACTATAGCTTTCGACCGAATATTTTGCACAGATACTTCTTATCGATGTAGGTCGTTGGTGGTGCAAATTACTCATATTGGTTCAGGCTCCCAGTTGTGATTCTTAAACCCTTAGAGACCTTAATTTTCACCCGATTTAACTGTAATTTAGCACAAGGACTTGGGTTCTGTCTTCCAATATCAATGCTGAGCACAATACGAATCGGTCTATAAACTAATACAAATCGATGCCCGGATTTGACTTTTTCAGTCCCTAGAAGCCTGGCTGAAATATGGCATAGAGACTTCCGTTCTGACTTCCAACATCAGTGCCGAGTATAATTCAAATCGGTCTATAGGCTGATATAGCCCCATACAAACCGAGCCGCGGATTTTATTTCTTGAGCCCCTGGTAACCTTAGCTTTCTTTCGATTTGGCTGAAACTTGGCTTAAGAATTACTATCCAATTCGGTCAATAAACTAGTATATCCCAATAATACGAATTGCTCTCTATACATTCGTGCTGTGATCTGAATCGCTCATAAACTCATATCGATTTCCCGATGTGACTAATTAAGACCATAGCCGAGTATGATTCGAATCGGCCAATCAACTGATATACCCCCTATATAAGCCGATTCTTGGATTTGCTGTTTGAGCCTCAATAAACCACAATTTTCACCCAGTTTGGTTGAAATATGGCACAAAGACTTTGACATGACTTCTGACATGATTTCTGACATGACTTCTGACATGACTTCTGACATGACTTCTAACATGACTTTTGACATGACTTCCAACATCCATGCCAATTACAATCCCAATCGTTCTATATACTGATATAGACCTTATGTATAACCGATCCTCGGATTTGACTACTTGAGCTCCTAGAGGCCTCAATTTTTGTAACTTAGCTGAAATTTGACACAAAGATTTCTGCTATGACTTCCAGCGTTCGTGCCCTGATACGAATTGCTCTCTATACTGGGCCTCTTAAATATCGATTCCCCGATATGACTAATTGAGACCATAGCATCCGAAACCAATTCCCCATTGGGTTGTTGTAAAATAATTCAAATACGAAGTGAGTTAATAAAGGCAATTTTTTAGCGAATTCCATGGCTATGGTTACCCAAGATTCGGCCCGGTTGAACTAAGCACGTTTTTACTTGTTACCTTATATTTAAATAAACATTTAAAATTTGAGGTTAAAGGTTGTTCATTTATTTAAGGTTACTCTTCTCTCAAGATAGTATAATTTTTTTTATGTATTTATACAATAGTTCACAGTTTAATATTTTCAACTCTTAGAAATATCCATTTTTCCAAACATCTTATATATCTTCTTTTTGGTTCTTGTCATGCCACTTAATCCATTTTTTGTTTAGCTTTTTTCCACATTTTGACATTTGTAGTTTGTGTTGTATTTTTTATACATAAATGTATTGGCCATAAGTAATGCAGTTTTATAATTAAAATAAAAAACTAACACTTATTCATAAGCACTAACCACTAACATACAAAAAAACAACAACAAAAAATTCCCCCTTATTCCGGTTGGCGATGGCATAGTCGAATGTCAAAATATTTACAAGATGGTCGAAGACGAAAATTCGTTTACATTTTTGGCATCACGTAATTCGAATTCGACTGTCAAATTTGACGGATAAGATCCATATATACATTTATTGCATTCTAAACTACATCGGGTCTGTTTATCGAAAGAGTATGGAACCTAGTTTTATATAATTTTTTTATTTTCCTCAATATTGATCTTTTATCAAACTGTCGATGGCGTATGAGTAATAGAATACGACGAAATGTGAAATGCGTCTTCGGGTACGACTACTGTCGATTTTCACCTTCGACAACGGGAATAAGGTTGATTGTGATTAACATTAAACTTTTAGCGCAAAAATGCACTTTCATTTAAACTCAACTTCAATGAAAAAAAACTAACACATATAAAGAAAATCAGCATAAATGTTTTTAAATTAAATGCTACCTAAGAGCAAGATAATTGTCCTTAGTCGCCCTTTAGTCTGTACATTGTATCCATACTAAATTATGACTGAATATGTTGCAAGGTGCTGTGCGAACATAGACAGCATTTTTGCTATTGAATAACAACGGTTTCCGTGGCAAGATGGACGAGACTGTGGATTTTATGAGTCGGAAGACCATAGTGGTTGCAGCGATCCAGCAGACAAAGCTGAGCAACACCTGCAGATTGCACGGTTGTCACGGATACAATGTGCTACGTAAGGATTGATCAAGGAATGAAGGTGAGGGATTGGCCTTCGTGATACACCATTCCGTGCAATATAGACCCATCTCGCCTGCGCCTGGCACTAGTGACCTCTACATGGAGTGCATGGGGATAGCAGTCAGGTCCGGTAATGCCGAGATAGAGCTATACAACGTGTATATACCGCCGGTTGGTAGCTTTGTCCCAATTAAAAGTCAAGCTTACAACCCCGACATAAGTGGGTTCCTATCTGGCCATAATCGTCTGGTTCTAGGGGACTTTAATGCGCATCACACTTCATGGCATTCTTCCCTAGCAGCAGATTGAAGGTTCCACGTTTTGCACGGTGAATTGATTTCTTGAGCCCCTGAAAACCTCAGCTTTCTTTCGATTTGACTGAAACTTGGCTTAAGAATTACTATCCAAATCGGTCAATAAACTATTGGGTTGCCCAAAAAGTAATTGCGGATTTTTCATATAGTTCTGTCAGTTATCAGCTGTTACTTTTAGCTTGCTTTAGAAAAAAAGTGTAAAAAAGTATATTTGATTAAAGTTCATTCTAAGTTTTATTAAAAATGCATTTACTTTCTTTTAACAAATCCGCAATTAATTTTTGGGCAACCCAATAGTATACCCGCCATATAAATCGATTCCCGGACTGCTAGAGGTTTTAATTTTCATCTAGTTTGGCTGAAATATGGCATAAAGACTTCTGATATGACATGCAACATCCATGCCAGGTATAATCCCAATCGGTCTATATACTGATATAGCCCCTATACATAACCGATCCTCGGATTTGACTACTCGAGCTCCTAGAGGCCTCAATTTTTATGTAACTTAGCTGAAATTTGACACAAAGACTTCTGCTATGACTTCCAGCGTTCGTGCTCTCTATACGTTCGTGCCGTGATCCGAATCGCTCTCTAAACTGATATAGGCCTCTTAAATATCGATTCCCCGATATGACTAATTGAGACCATAGCCAAATATGATTCGAATCGGCCAATACTGATATACCCCCTATATAAACCGATTCCCGGATTTGCTGTTTGAGCCTCAAAAAAAATCAATTTTCACCCAGTTTGGCTGAAATATGGCACAAAGACTTCTGACATGACTTCCAACATCCATGCCAAGTATAATCCCAATCGTTCTATATACCGATATAGCCCCTATGTATAACCGATTCTCGCGATTCTCGATACTTAAGCTTCTAAAGGCCTCAGAGGGGTATTTAATGCGCATCACACTTCATGGCATTCTTCCCTAGCAGCAGATTGAAGGATCCACGTTTTGCACGGTGAATGAGGATGCCCCCACTAGGATTACGAGGAGATGCAGTAGCTCGCCAGACATTTCCATTGCATCCCCTGATCTCCTGAGTGACGTATCCTGGCAAGCCGTCATATCTTTGGGATCAAGCTATACGATATATCAGAAGGCAGAACTTAAACCTAACCAGAGTAATATTTAAATGTAATACAATTTGGTATTATGAGCCTTTGCCGACATAAAACAAAAGTTTTAAAAATTGTGTTGAACCTTCGATTTGATTTTCAATTTCAAAAAATTACACAGAAAAAAAGAAATTTATCACAAAATGTCTCAGCATTAGATTTTTTAAGTCCAATTCAACGTAATCAGCACAATACAATCTTGACTCTCAGGTAGCAAAAAAAAAATAAATAAAAGCATACATTTATATATTTAACCATTGTATTATCTTAGAGTGAATAAATAAAGACCTGATTTAATTAAAAAAAAAAAAAACAATAAATAAAAAGAATTTTATTTATAATTTTTATTATTAAATCTACCTGTTACAGTTTCACTCTAAGATATAATAACTAATACCTTTCCTTGAAAAACAGCATGCATTTTCAAATTATCATTGTACCTATGGCCCTTTTAAATATTATGTTTTAAATTAAAATTTGTTGTTTTTATTAATTCCAATTTATTTTTTACAAATTTCCAGTTAACAGCATTAAAAAGTAGAGGTAAATTCATGCCTGCCTCTAAGCTGCGTAGCTCCTCAATACACTCCATCGAATCGGCCGAAAGTGATTTCAATGACATCATGAGCATGCGAAGAGAAAGCACCGAATTATCATCATAATATTTAAAGAAATTTAAATATTGGTAAAAAAATGATTTTTTAAAATAATTAAAGAACCACAGGAATTATAAAAAAATAATTGTATAATTTAGAAAAAAAAATAAGAATTTAAGAAAACCCAAAAACTAACGATTGAACCAATACATACAAAAAGGAATATGCGAATGGGGAAACCCTATTTCCCGCTGAGTAGAGAAAGTTTTACACAAAAATTAAAATAAATATGAAAGAAAAGAAGTTTATAATAAAAATAAAATTTTTATATAAATTATTAAAATACACTTATGTATTAAATGTTTATTTGTAAGTTAATTCTTAAATGTATGTTTGTTTAAAAATTAAAAACAAAAATAACTACATCAAAAATTTAAATTGAAATTAAGATGTAGAAAATAAACACAACATTCAAAAGAATTTTTATAAAAAAATTAAACCATATACATTGTATTGTATATGAAAAATGTTATATTCCTGTTTAAGGTTGAACTATCAAACTCTAAGCGCCCAACAATATTTGGAAAACCCATTCTGAAACTTGGCCCCCTAACCATGTCTTAGAGCATTTAGGGTTTGAAATGTTTTTCCAACATACTTACTATCTTAGGGTTTAACTAAACCCTAACCACGTTCTCATTGATTACAATCTTCTTTTTTTTAATCAATTTTCCTGTTATTATTTATTATTATTATTATACAATTTTTTTTCTTGTAATTTGTAATTTATTAGTCTATTTTTGTATAAATTAATGCAAGAAAAGAAAATAAAATATTATGTATTATATACTTACATTTACTTACTCGCCTCTAAGTTAGCTCTTAATTCTAAGTTTCCATGATTTAGTTGTTAGCTATATGATATTAGACTATCACTCATATATATTATAATTAGTAGAATCGCAGTTGAAAACAAAAATTCAAAGATTATGAAAACCACATTCTCTAATACAAAACGAAAATGCAAAAGAAACTATTAAGGGCATTAAAACAAAATTACAATAAAAAAAATCTAGATATTATTATCATTATCCACAATGCTGAGTAGCAAGAGCAAACAAACGATATTTTCATAACCGATATTGTTCGATAAAGATTACCATTCAAGAAAGAAAAATGGTAAAGGCTGTTAAAAAGAAGAATTTTTTCCAACACTTTAAAAAATTTTAATAAAATATTTGCACACATATATAGGACTAGCCGAACCGGGTCCGCTCCTCTGCGTCTTCTTTAACTCTTTAATATCTTTTTAGGGTGGGAACACTTCGCCCTGACTGCGGATATCGAATTCGTGCCTATGTAGCCCATGACGCTGAATGCGTTCAAATCCTGGTGAGAACATCGGACAAAGCGGTGTTTTCCCCTCTATTTGTGGTCATTTAAAGAATTTTCCCCAAAAAGGGGTCGCACTCCGAGACGCCGTTCGGACTCGGCTATAAAAAAGGTCCCTTATCATTGCGTTTAAACTTGAGTCGGAAAGCACTCATTGATGTGTGAGGATTTGCCACTTCTCGGTTCCTGGCGGTAATGTTCTTCCTTAGCATAATGTTCTCATTAGGAGAGGGATGGGACCTCAGACATTTCGACTCAAATATGTATATCAAATTCGTCTCCCTTCAATTTCAGCACCATATTGCCATGGCTGGTAAATTTGAAACGTTTGAAGGATGTTTAAGGGCTGGGGCGGTCACCGGCACTTTGCACTGAAAATAGATATCAAATTTGTTCTTTTTTCCCAACGGAAATGAAGTTCAGTTTAGGGGGTGCTTTACGGCGTACCCCTAAACACTTGGCTCCAAAATTGGATATCAAATTCGTTTTCTACTCTCAAATACCTTTCCTTTGAGTCCCATAGGACTAACTTTAGGAGAAAAAGCGCCACCTAGACTTGAACGCAAATTTTAATGTCATTTCCTTTCCTTCTTTTCATAGCCGAGTCCGAACGGCGTGCAGCAGTGCGACACCTCTTTGAAGAGAAATTGTACATGCCATAGTACCTCACAATTGTTGCGAGCATTAGGTTCTCACCGCTGAAAGTTTTTTTTTTTTTTGATAGGTGTGAGAGACTCCCATCTGCGAACATTTGTTAATAAGCCAACTAAAACGAGACCACAACTTGAAATTAGCAATTGCTGTTTTATTTTTGTGCTATGTAATGCAAATCACGATTAATCGCTTCTTATTATCTGTTATAACATGATATCGATAACTTACCAGTACAACTTTGCACTGATATTCTACCCCGAACATCTGACTTCCACTTGAAAGGACCAAAATAAAACACTGCAAATAACATCCCCACACAAATTTATGTTTAAGGCCTGTAGGCAGCTCTAACGAAATTTCCATAACCATTTGAAATACATCAGATCCTTAGGGAAATTTTCGGTTTGACTTGGAGTAATAAGCTAATGATGACATTTTTCACAATCGATAGAATTATTGATTTAATTCTGTTTTGCATCATGAAATGGATTTGTTTAAGGCGTTTGAATTTGACAAATGTCTTAATATGTCATCAAAAAAGTGTGACATTAGTTAAATGAATGTATCGCTAGATGTCGCCATACATTTTTTTATTGCAAACATTTTGCGAGAGCTGCGAACCGACTTGTTGCAGAGATGCTTTTATTGGCACCAAATTTGTAGAGAGAGCTTTTTGTCTCTCTCCCTTTAATTGTTATCGATGAGTGTGAGAGATTACCATCTCTGAACGAGTATATTCAGTCTTTGAAAGAGTAGTTGAAGAAATTAACAGTTAAAAGCCACCTTTACCAATTTGGTGAAGCAAAGTAAAGCGATTATTAAATTTTAGATTTTTCTATGATTTATACCATTTTCAGCGAGGAACATAACACTGTTCCTATTATTTAAAATGTTTCTCTTTTTATTTACCAATTTCAATGTTAAACGATACGATATTACTTAAAAAGCTAATTAAATATAAAACTTTTAGGATAACGTAGTGAAATTAAATATTTTTAGTCTCAAAGAAAAACCACACACACACACACACACACAGCCGAATTAACGAAAATAAACAACAACAATACAAACAGGAAATAACCTTAAAATATCACAAGTTATTAATAAGCATGCAATTATTATGATAAAAGATAAAAGAATTTCGAAACAGTGTTGCCAAATTATTTGCGAAATAGAAAATTGAAATAATTTATAAGAATTTTAACTTTAAACCAAATAAACAAAACGAAATAAAGGATTATTACAAAAACGATTAGAAACAGAAATTGGAGAGGTCATAAAATATAAAATTATATTTTTTTCTTTTTTAGTTTTATTAAAAAACGTGAAAGAATTTTTAAACATTTGTTAGAAATATTTCTTTAGCCGTACCATTTTTTGTTAAATTTGTTTATATTTTCAAAATTCTTATCCTTACAAAGTTTTTTCCTTAGAACCACAACAAAGTGCAATATTAATTATCTGTTTTTATTTTTTTTTCTCAATTTTTTATGTAAAACAAAAAATTTTCCATTTAGTTTTATTTAGATTTTAAGTAACGCACAACATGCCCTTTTATTTGTTTCTACTTTTTTTAAGCTTTACATTGTTAAAATAAAAAAGTGTCAGTACTTTTATTATCTATTTTTTTATATATAAAAAACAAAAACAAAATCGTCCATTGTTTGTATTTTTAGTTTAATTTTTTTTTAAATTAAAAACATTAAAAATTATAATTATGTTGTTGTATGCTTTTATGGTACTTATATTTAATTCTTTTAATTTTTATGGAATGTATTTAAAATTTTTTTTAAACATATCTCACAAATTCATACAAAATACAGTAAAATTAAAGGAAAAAAATCATACATACAACAACCTTACCACTTACATATAGAATATTGGCAAATGTGCCAATATGATAATACTGAAGAAAAACATACATTAATAAGTAAATATTATCGTAATAATAATAATTACCTACCACAAGTTTTTATTGACATATAAACAGCATACAACATAAACAAAGAGTAACCGAAAATATTCAATATTTTATAGTATTTTATCAAAACAAAAGAAAAATACAGCAACTGAGAAAAATAAAAAGAAAATAAACCACAAAAACGTATAAATTTATTCAATAAAATTTATAAATAAATAAATAATTAGTTTGTATTTACTATGAAAAGAAAGAAAATTCCATTGTAGATGATGATATGAATAAACATTCCCAAAGGACTTCAACAACATACGAACATTGATTTGGTTAGAAAAATAAATACCCACATTGTTTCTTTTGGTTTGTCTAGCAGTGTCTTTTGTGTAAACAAATTAGTTCTGATTCATAATAAGTCGAAGCCATGCGTACGTTACTCAATGCATATATGAACATTTCCGTAAGAAATTTGGCCGTTGGCAACGCAACTGAAGTTGGGTTGCCATCCATAATCGACCATAAGACCCATAGGTGGCAACCCAACTTCAGTGGCGTTGCCAACGGCCAAATTTCTTACTGTAATTTTCATATATGCATTGAGTTACGTACTTTTTTACAAATTTCTTAGTAGCGAAACTTTAAAAATACTGATATTGAATGAAATTGACAAAAATTTCCAACGTTATACTAATTTTTACTACGTAGCTTTGTCTCCTGGCAACTCAAATGTAGTCGAGTTGCAAGCCATAATCCACCCATTAGTTTTTAGGTTAATAACATGAGATGGTAAAAATGCAAATTTGACCATAAGTAGAGATGGGTATCTACCGTCTAAAAACTCAAGGCTCGGGTATTTATAAGGTAAATACCCAATATCTTGGGTATAAAAACATTTTTCAAACAATTTTTGATGATTTTGTATTCTTTGTTTATGAATGAAGTTCATCAAAAAGCTCCTTTTATGAGCTCAATACTCTAGCCATGTCCGTCAGGTCATAAACCGTCAAATCGGTTTATAACCTGATATAGCTACCATACAAACCTATCTTGTGTCTTGAGTTCTTGAGCCTCTAGAGGGCGCAATTCTTATCCTATTTGGCTTTAATTTTGCACGTGGTATTTTGGTATCACTTTCAACAACTGTGATAAGCATGGTTCAAATCGGTTCACAACCTGATATAGGTGCCATGTAAACCGATCGGGGATTTTTACAGATGGGCGATGGATAAATACCCAAAATGCATTTAGTGTGTTCTGTTAGACCCCTACCCATTTCTGTTAAATGTGGTACAGATCGGACCATATTTAGACATAGCTGCCGTATATAACGATCTCCCGATACTGTATATGAACCTATAAAAGGAGCATTTTTCATCTTATTTCAATGAAATTTGGCACAGCGAGTTCCGATGCCCTTCTAAACCTTTTTATTTTTATATATATTATATTCAACACTGTTTCAAAATTCATCAAAATCGGATGAAAAATGCTTCTTTTATAGGTTCATTACACCATATCTGGAGATACGTGCCATGTAAACCGATCGGGGATTTTTACAGATGGGCGATGGATAAATACCCAAAATGCATTTAGTGTGTTCTGTTAGACCCCTACCCATTTCTGTTAAATGTGGTACAGATCGGACCATATTTAGATATAGCTGCCGTATATAACGATCTCCCGATACTGTATATGAACCTATAAAAGGAGCATTTTTCATCTTATTTCAATGAAATTTGGCACAGCGAGTTCCGATGCCCTTCTAAACCTTTTTATTTTTATATATATTATATTCAACACTGTTTCAAATTTCATCAAAATCGGATGAAAAATGCTTCTTTTATAGGCTCATTACACCATATCTGGAGATCGATCTATACGGCAGATATATCCAAATATGGTACGATCTGAACCTCATTTGACATAGGGGTCTACCGGAACTCACTGTGCTAAATTCATCGAATTCGGGTAATTAATGGATCTTTTATGGCCTTAATGCCCTATATCGGAAGATCGGGCGGTCGGTGTATATATTCCAATCTAAACCACACTTCAATGGGTAGGGGTCTTTCAGAGCTCACTGTGCCAAATTTTATCGCAATCGGTTGAAAATGGCGGCTATATATAACTAAAATACGATTTTATGAGATCAGAAGGTCAGGTTTATATACAAAGAATACGAAATCATCAAAAATTGTTTGGGAAATGTTTTAATACCCACCACCGTAGGATAGGGAGTATATTCATTTAGTCATCCCGTTTGCAACACATGGAAATATCAATTCTGAACCTACAAAGTATATATATTCGGATCGTCGTAAAATTTTAAGACGATTTAACGATGTCCGTGTGTCTATCCGTCCATCTTTTGTAATCACTCTACAGCCTTCAAAAATTGAGATATTGAGCTGGAATTTGGCACAGATACGACTTTTTGATGAGCGCTGGTTAAGTTCTTGAATGGGTCATATCGGACCATATTTGAATATAGCTGCTAAATAGACCGATCTGACGATAAAGGGTCTAATGCACATAAATGCTTTATTTTTCATCCGATTTAGCTGAAATTTGAAACAGTGAGTTGTTTAAGGCTTCCCGACAACTTACCCAAATATGTTTCAGATCAGACTATATTTAGATATAGCTGCCATATAGACCGATCTGCCGATAAAGGGTCTGAAGGCCCTAAAAGCTTTATTTTTTATCCGATTCCGCTGAAATTTGAAACAGTAGGTAATTTTAGGTCTCAGTTTGAAACAGTAAGTAGTTTTAGGCCACTCGCCATCTGACCCAAATATGGTAAAGATCGGACTGTATTTAGATATAGCTGTCATATAGACCGATCTGCAGATAAAGGGTCTGAAGACCTTAAAAGCTTTATTTATTACCCTATTTCGCTGAAATTTAAAACAGTGGCTTATTTTAAGACTTCCGACATCTCACGTAAATATGGTTCAGATCGATCCATATTTAGATATAGCTGTCATATAGACCGATCTTCCGATAAAGGGTCTGAAGGCCCTAAAAGCTTTATTTTTTAATCGATTTCGCTGAAATTTAAAACTGTGGGTTATTTTAAGCCTCCCGACATCTCAGGTAAATATGGTTTAGATAGGACTATATTTAGATATAGCTGTCATATAGACCAACCTGCCGATAAATTGTCTGAAACCCATAAAAGCTTTATTTTTTAACCGATTTCGCTAAAATTTTAAACAGTGAGTTATTTTTAGCCTCCTGACGCCCGACCTAAATATGATTAAGATCGGATTATATTAAGATATAGCTGCCATATAGACCCGATAAGGGGGCCGAATCCCATAAAAGCTTTATTTATTACCCGATTTCACTGAAATTTGAGATAGTGAGTTTTTCTGAGCCTCACGATATCCGACCTTAATATGATTCAGATCGGTTTAAAATTGGATATATCTACCAAAAAGCCCAATATTTTGTTCTACAAAATTGAATAGTGAGGTATATATTAGACCACTTACTGCCGTCCACTCAATGTCCGTGCCGAATTTGGTTGCTTGAGCTATCCAATTTTCACCGGATTGTTACGAAATGGGGTTTACATATATACCCGAGGTGGTGGGTATTCACAGTTCGGCCCGGCCGAACTTAATGCCTTTTTACTTGTTTCTTTTCTCTTTCTCTCTCCCATAAACTGAGATATTACTTTGCTTACATTGCTTCAGTGTCAGTCAGGTTTTCGATCTACTTTAGTCTACACTGGTGATGAATTATTAAATCGGGGCATGCATACTCCATTGAATCAATTAGTATTTTAATCTTTACCCAAACAACTTTTAACAAATTGATATAAACACTAAGTCAGTTGGTTCTGTTAAATGGCGGTTTAATTAATTGTTGGCTCGTTTGTTGTCAAATTAACTGAGGCATTAATTGATGTCTTATCGTAACACGAATGAATGCAACACAAAAATTGTTTCACTTGAACAAAGTTCAAGTAGTGCATGAGCGATCATTTTGTTCACATTCATGTTTTTTCTTGGTAAGGGTAATACATTTGTAATAAAATCTGGCGGTTAGTAACTTTCGGCATAAGGCAATTTGTAAAGACGTACTCGGTAGTAATGTTGATACATAGAATATGGAAGAAAGGGAAAGTGAAAACTAAAACACAGGTTTCTCTCCTTGAAACAACTTGTTATTATCACGCGAATAAAGCGTTCAAATTTCGTAGAGATTCATCATGGGATTTTAAAATAAAACCGAAAGATTTATGGGTCGCTATGGATAGCAACAAAAATACCAACCAAACTAAAAATTTGTATTATGTATGGCAACTTTTGACAATTGATGCGGGTAATGGTGTTTTGGCAGTCCCGCAGCCAGGAAATGTGTAGCAAATAATTAAAACACCACAAAAAATTTAGAAGTTGTGAAATAAACATTTTATTTTGAATTTAAAGCACTGTTGATCTATCTTTTTATTTATTAACGTGTAAAAGATCATTTTGTTTCGTCGTTTGCTGCTCTTCTCAATGATTTTTATACCCTCCACCATAGGATGGGGGTATACTAATTTCGTCATTCTGCTTTATAACTCCTCGAAATATTCGTCTAAGACCCCATAAAGTATATATATTCTTGATCGTCGCGACATTTTATGTCGATCTAGCCATGTCCGTCCGTCCGTAGGTCTGTCGAAGGAATGAAGCTAGCCGCTTGAAATTTGTACAAATACTTCTTATAAGTGTAGGTCGGTTGGGATTGTAAATGGGCCAAATCGATCCATGTTTTGATATAGCTGCCATATAAACCGATCTTGGATATTGAGTTCTTGAGCCACTAGAGGGCGCAATTCTTATCCGATTTAGCTGAAATTATGCACGTGGTGTTTTGTTATAACTTCCAATAACTTTGCTATGTACGGTTGATATCGGTCCATGTTTTAATATAGCTGTCATATAAACCGATCTGTGGTCTTGACTTCTTAAGGCACTGGAGGGCGCAATTCTTAACTGATTAGGCTGAAATTTTGCATGAAGTGTTTCGTTATGACTTCCAAAAATTGTGCCAATTATGGTTCAAATCAGCGCATAACCATATATAGCTGCCATTTACACCGATCTTAAAACTTGACTTCATTAGCCACTAGAGGGCGCAATTATTAACCAATTTGGCTGAAATTTTGCCTGAAGTGCTTCGTTATGGGAGGCCACTGTAGCACAGAGGTTAGCATGTCTGCCAATGACGCTGAACGCTTGGGTTCGAATCCTGGCGAGACCATCAGAAAAAAAATTTCAGCGATGGTTTTCCCCTCCTAATGCTGGCAACATTTGTGAGGTACTATGCCATGTAAAACTTCTCTCCAAAGAGGTGTCGCACTGCGGCAAGCCGTTCGGACTCGGCTATGAAAAGAAGGCCCCTCAGCATTGAGCTTAAACTTGAATCGGACTGCACTCATTGATATGTGAGAAGTTTGCCCCAGTTCCTAAGTGGAATGTTCATGGGCAATATTTGCATTTTTGTGTTTCGTTATGACTTCCAGTAACTGTGCCAAGCATGGTTTATATCGATCCACTACCGGATATAGCTGCCATATAACCTGATCTGGGATTCTGATTTCTTGAAACTCAAAAGGTCGCAATTATTATTCGATTTGGCTGAAATTTTGTACAACGGCTTCTCCCATGACCTTAAACATACGTGTCAAATATGTTCTAAATCGGTCTATATCCTGATACAGCTCCCATATAAACCGAACTCCCTATTTTACTTCTTAGGCCCACAATGACTTCTACTATGGTCTCCAACATTCAATTCAATTGTGGTCCGAATCGGACCATAACTTTATATAGCTCCAATATCATAACAATTCTATTCTTTTATCCATTGTTTGCCTAAAATGAGATACCGGGAAAAACTCGATAGATGCGATCCATTGTTGAGGGTATTTAAGATTTGGCCCGACCGATTTTAACACGCTTTTACTTGTTTTCATTAGCTGCACCAAACTCAATATAAGTTCAACACTTAAGAGCTGGCCTATTAAATTTATATCCAAGTTAGTTTGCAATAAATCGGCTGCCGTCTGTATAATCGGAATACTTAGACACTCCTGGCGGTGGCCGACAGTCAGTGATCCCTTTTTTCTTCTTTTATTACCCGCCAGTTTAACTTTTTCTTCCCTTTAAAATCTTGTCACACTATCAACGATTCTTCGAAAGTACGCGGGTATGTTTTTTTTACGCATAACTCGGGCTGCATTTGTGTTTGCCTCTATTTTTTTTCTAACATCAAGAACTATTGATTTGTGGCGATTTTAACCATGGTAAAGCCTACAAACACCAACAGAAAAAAACAGAACAGAAAAAAAATTTAATTTCCAACAGACCAACTACAAAAAAGTGGTTGCCGAAAAATCCAATTTTTAGAAAGTGACATAGGCAACTTCTGTTGAAAGTTGCCATCCATAATGCAAATTTGTCAACTGACTACGCAATTGAACTAAGGTTGCCATCAATAATCGACCCATTAATTTTATGTTTTTTCTTCCATGACATCAACGATTGGTTTTTAGAGAAACAAAATTAAAGTTAAGTTTAAATCAAAAGCTACATTGGGAAACAAAACTCAACAAATAATATAGCGATTAGCGAGCGTTGGTATATACCCACCTCTCGATTTGAACTCGTATGCACCTAGAAAGCATAATTAGTGTGTAATTTGAGATGAGATTAGAGTATACCATAGACAAAGTAAATGTATGGACTATGAAACTGAAAATTAAAAAAAACAACTCAAAAGTTCTCCATTTTATGTCGCCTATGTTACTTGCGCACTGACATATAAACGACTGAGAATTTGACATTTCTTCCATCTTATAGAATTTTTTTGGAAACATTTTAAGGAAAAAAAATTCGAGTTCAGTACACAGTTTATGACAATAAATGCTGTTTTGCGCATCTCCTGCGTTTTTTCTTCCAAAAACAAGCTCAACATATCAGAAGTGATATCCAAGTATTACATTTTTTTATACCCTCCACCATAGGATGGAGGTATACTAATTTCGTCATTCTGTTTGTAACACCTCGAAATATGCGTCTGAGACCCTATAGAAGGTGAAGCTTGATACAGCTCCCATATAAACCAATCTCCCGATTTTGCTTCTTGAGCCTCTACAAGATGCAATTCTTATCCGAATGGACTTAAATATTACACAATGACTTCTACAATGTTCAGCAATTAATTCATTTATGGTTCGAATCGGACTATAACTTGATATGGAACTATATCAAGCAGAACAGTTCTTATTCATTATTCTGTGTTTGCGTAAGAAGACATACCGCGCAAATAACTCGACAAATGCTATCCATGGTGGAGGGTATATAAGATTCGGCCCGGCCGTACTTAGCACGCTCTTACTTGTTATGTTTTCGCTAAGAGTGTCCATTAGGTCCGAGTGACTTAAATGGTTTAAAGTTCCTCAAGGACTCCTTCACCATAAATTCTGTATGTTGTGCATAAAATAGAAGAATCCTTCGATGCCAAAACGTACACATTGAAATCGAGGGGGCTTCGGACAATGTGCCAACCGACACACTGATACAATCCTTAGACCAGTATCGTGTGGACCCGGCCCTTAGAGACTGTATAAACCATATGCTAAGGAACAGATGGATAAATTGTGTGTCCCCTCACATAAATATAAGGGAGAAAGTGGCATAAGACACTCCTATGGGTGACCATCATAAATTACCTATTACGGATGTTGACTGAGAAGGAACTTAAACCCGTTTGCTACGCTGACGATGTTAAAATACTTTTAAGGGTATGCAGAAGGGCCGATAGGGTCCCGCAGATGGCATGCGGCTGGGCTAGACGTAGGGGTCTGAATGTTAACCCAGAAAATACCGAAATCTGCTTGTTGACGAGGAAAACAAAGGAAGGTCAATTTAACGCACCACGTTTCATTAATAGAACGATTTCGATGTTTGCAAGGTCAAATACTTAGGAGTGATCTTGAACAGGAAACTAAATTGGAAGTGTCATATTCAGGAGCGTACCGAGACGGCTCATAGATGTTGGACACTATGCAGACATCCCGTATGCTCAAAATGAGGCCTGAAACGGGGGTTTGTCCACTGGCTCTACAGAAGCGTGATTACACCAATACTTACTTAGGCCTCAGTAGTTTGGTAGACTGCTATGGAGAAAAAGTGCAACGTTAGGACCATACAGCAGGTTCCGAGAAAATGTTGTCTTGGTATAGGCAGAGCGAAGAGGAACACTTCCGCTAGGACACTGGAGACAATTCTAGATATCCGACCCATTGACATACAGATTAAGTATGAGACAGCTATTGCGACTATGAGACTTAAGGCAATGGGACAATGGATAGAGGATGGGAGCAGGTTTTACCATCGCGGTATAAAACTGGTTGGAAGGGAAAAGGTTTCCTATCGGATACCTGAGACGATACTTGAGGTCGAGTGCGAGACAACGCTGGCAGCGGCACAGTTTTGGATTGACGGTACAGTCATCTGAAAGATCATGTTGCCCGGATGGATCAAAGCTAGAGGACAGAGTGGGCCTGGGAGTCTACATTGGGAACCCAGGGACTAGATCTGTATTAGACTGCCTGACCATAATACGGTTCTGCAGGCGGAGATCCGGGCAATCACGAAATGCGTGAGGTGGTGTGGTGTTAACGCGAGGACGTCGAGTGTGAACATCTTTACGCACAGCAAAATTGCCATAAGGGCAATAACAACCAGGATAGTAAGATCACGAACAGTCTCGCAGTGTAAGAAAGAGATTAACGCCTTCTCTGAGGATGGCAAAATCCGCATCGTTAGGGTGCCAGGCCATAATGGAGTAGGGGGAAATGAAAGGGCCAATAAAATTGGTTAATCCGAAGCCTGCGTCGACTGCAGTCCGAGTTAAGAGCGTGGGCTACGAACGGTGTATGCCATAGTGGCATGGGGCAGATTAATATCCGCACCCTCTTTTAATTATAATCTAACCTATTTACCACGAAAGCCTTAACCGTCTGTTCAAACACTCTTTCTCTACGCCCAGCTATGTATTCTGTGTCTTATTTCAGTACTGTAAAGCGCAAATCGCGATGGGATATTGTTATTTGTATGTAGATATGATATCAATAACTATCTAGTAGAACTTTGCCCTCGAATTCTATCCAGAGCATCTGCATTGCACTGGAATTGGATAGAACTATAATAAAAACACAGCTGTAATGAGCGTTCATTTCAAAATAAGGCTAGGCGTACAATGGTGCGTATGATGAACGCAATGGTATTCAAAACAACACTCATACATCACCTTGTACAACATTAGTATAGGTCTAACTACTACTAAGAGAACTAAATAAGACGAATGGTTTGTTTATATATATTTTGTTTATTTAATTATAATAAAATGAGTAAATAATATAGTGTTACTAAATAAAAGAAACACAATTTATAAAGATTACAAGATATTAAGAAATTATTCTAGAAAAACAAAATTTTTCTGCTTCAAAACCAAGATTTGCTCTCGATTGCAACAAGAAAAATGTCAAAAAAATCAAAACAAGAAAATGTAACAGCAGTATTACATGCAATATGTACTCTCTTCTATAAAACACATTAACAAAATTCACTGAAACAATAATTGATTCGATAAATTCACTTTTCAATTTCCTTTCGTTTTCTTTTTCTCAACTCAAAAGCGATTATTAAAAGGCTACAAAGGATACAAAACAAAAGAACTTCTCAAATACAAACTCGAAGCAATTATAGGGTGAAAAATGCTACTTAAAGCAAGGCTGAAAGGAAAATCTTTCAGTGTCTGACCCACTAGGCATTTTCAACCACCCTTCTCCCTGATGCTGGATACATAGATAAATGGGGTTTTTGAATGTTGAGTGTATATGTGTGTGTGTGTGTGCGAGGATATTTGCAACTTCTTATTCATCTAAACAAATTGTACGCAGTATAGCCTCCACAACTGAATAGGGATCACAGTTTGAGCTGGGGCGACGATCTTCAAAGTAACCTTTGCCATCGTCATTGACACCACGAGGAATGCGAATGGAACAGCCACGATTGGCCACACCGGCACTGAAGTCATTAATCGAAGAGGTTTCATGTTTGCCAGTCAAGCGACGAGCATTGTCCTGACCCTGCTTGGGATCGTAGGCACGAATGTGACGTTCATGGTGTTTGGAGAGCTTGGCCACAGCCTCTTCAATTTGCCTGAATAAAAATCGAAATTATTTAAAGGCTTATGGTAAAATGTGGAGGACTTACTTAATGCCACCATCCAGACGCATGGTCTTGGTGGAAACATTTGTATGGGCACCAGTGCCATTCCAGTCACCGGGCATGGGCTTGGGATCCAAGGTGGCTACAATCTATTGGGGAGGGGGTGTTTTATATTAACAAATGTTTTTAATTTTTTTTTTTACTTTAACTTACTCCAAATTCTTCAGCAATGCGATGTAACAAGAATCTTGACATCCACAAATCATCACCAATGGAAATGCCCAAACATGGTCCCACTTGATATTCCCATTGGGCAGGCATCACCTCAGCATTGGTGCCAGAAACTTTAATGCCAGCATACAAGCAAGCTCTATAGTGAGCATCAACGATATCTCGGGCATAAACCTAAAAGGGGAAAAAATTATATTTACAACAAGGCAGAGAACATTTATGTTCCTCAAAAAAAAAATCAACTAAACTCCAAAAAGTTTCCGAAAAACAAAATGTTTTCTAAAGATAAAATTCCTATGCAATATTCCCTTAAGACCACCCGGCACGGGATAACAATGAGCACCACACGGGCTAAAACTTTGAGCTCCGCTCTGCGTGGTGTTCATCGTTATCACGAAAAGTTTAGCTGAGAGCTGTCGGGTGCATCCACAGGTTGCGGATAGAGAAATGCTTCATACGGAGTAACTGTAATTGCAGTGGCGGACAATCGGCGGTATCGAGTGGAGAGACTTAATGAGAGGCCGGGAGGCACTGTATCTTTCTTAAATACTGAGTGCTTATGATGCTGGAAAAGACAAGGCGAGGAATTTGCGCCCTTAAAAAAACCAATGGTCATCATATTCTCACGGCGATTAGTCCTGTGTACCGGAACGTGAATGCTCACCTATAAGAGCTGGACGAGGAACGCTAACACCACTGCAAATCTTACAACAACTACCAAATTTATATGAAAATTTCTCCAAAGAGAAATTTTTCTAATATAATGTTCTCCAAAGACCTAATTTCCATGAAATATTCTCTAAAAACAAAAAATGTCCACGAAAGGTTCTCAAAAGACAAAATTTTCTCTGAAGACCAAAATTTTCATGCAATTTTTTCAAGATCTTACTCAGAAAAACTTGCCTTCATTGACTTCACTACATAAGAACAAACTGTGTGATATGTGCTGTAGGACGGTCAGACAAACGGATATAATCCACGATGGTGTTGAAAATGGTTATATAACCAATAATCGAGAGGCATCCACCAGTGGTATGGTATCTGGGTCCTGATTTGTCTGAAAAACTGGCAATTTTTTACCTTCAAAACTTTTTTAAATTATCTTCCCTTTGTGTGTAACATTCGATTAATTATTCAGCTTGACTAAAACACTCGAATATACGAAGACAATTTTTTCAAAGATAAAATTTTCTTCAAAAACAAAATTTTCATGCGATTGTTAAGTAAAATTTTAATATTTTCCTCTTAAAATTTTTTATTGATTTTTTTTAAATCTTTTTTTTTTTTGCTTTGGTACTTACTTTATTGGCACCCACACCACAATAGTAGGGTCCCTGGGGTCCGGGGAAACCATTCTTGGGCCAACCCAATGGATAACCATCGAAATCGAGGAATGTATATTCTTGTTCAATGCCAAACCAGGGCTCTTCATTCAAACACTTGTTGACCACCTCCAAACAGGTTTTGCGATTATTGGTCTCCGTGGGAGTGCCATCAAATCTGTAGGTGTCACACATGACCAAAATGTTATTGCCACGACGGAAGGGATCTCTGTAAATGGCTACGGGATGCAAATAGGTATCCGAATTGGAGCCCAAGGCCTGATAGCAAGAGCTGCCATCGTAATTCCAAACGGGAAGATCTAGAAAGAGAGCAAAGATAGAGACTAAGGTTAATATCGAAATTGGGTTATTTATTCAAAGAGAAATATCATGTAGTAGAAAATGCATGCCGTGTTAAGGCTGGTACTATGTTCGCTTTAAGTGATATAATTTTGTGATTACTTTTTTTATACCATAGGGTTTTAAGCAATAAAAGGACATTTCCCCATAACTTATGAAACAATTTTAATAAAAGTATTATGCCATTATTGAGATTTTTATAATTGTGAAGAACGAACATAGTGCCAGCCTTTAGGTAGTGGTCATGGATAGAACCCATGGCGAAACAATTAAAGGTGGTCCCATTTGTACAATAACCACAAAACATGGTGCAACCCGTCATCTTGTCACCAAGATGATCGAGTTTTCGCCAACACACATAAAGAAATTTATGTGCGTGTGTGTATACGACTGTGTACATGAACAGAGAATATGTGAGAAAAAAGAAAACAACAGAGAGAGGTAAACAAAAATCTGACATCTTAATACCGTCAAACCTGGCCGACTTTTAACAGCTGTGCGCGTGAGACCATCTTTTTAAGTCCCCCTTGCTTTGTATTTATTGCTTGACCAAAGGCAAAACTTTTTTAACCTCCCGGCAGTGGTCGCATCAAATTTTCGCGCCATAATTGCAACAGGCATTAAGTTTAGCATTAGTTCAGTGTTATCAGGTGGTGCCATACCCAGTGTGGCTATGATGTACAGACAATCCATCCTCTGGATGCGGCTGATCATTAATGTATAACACCATATACCGTTATTATTCTAAAAACTGCAGTATACAGTCAGTGCATGGTTTTATTTTTTTGGCGGCACCCCCCTTAAATGTAGGATTACCAAAGACCAATCTTCTTGCAGCGAGAGCAACTGTTATACCACTTCAACAGCAACATTGACACGCTAAAGGCCAAAACAGAATGAGCGCGTTGAGCTTTATTTTTGAGCGTTGCATTGAAAAATGCAACTCTGCAAACAAATCCCATCTATGCACAAAAGTTTAAAAATTTTTCAAAAATTTTAAAGTTAGATAATTTTTAATGATAATGAAGAGCTGTTTACGTGTTTCGGGTTTCTTGTTTTGGGCCTCTCCATTTCATTGCTAAATACGATTTGCCGGTACCAGCGAAGTATGTCTCCTTAAGCCATGGAGCTTCAACCCATCGAACTAAGCTGGTGATTGAATTATTTAGATTTAGATATAGCAGCCAAATAAACCGATCTCCCGATTTGACTTCTTGAGCCCTAAGAATACGAAATTTTTATCCGATTTGGCTGAAATTTTGCATGTGGTATTCCGTTATGGCTTCCAACAACTGCGACAAGTATGGTCCGAATCAGTCTATAACCTGACTGTACCAAGTACGGTTCAAATCAGTCTATAGCCTGATATAGCTTCCATATAAATCTGTCGCTCGATCATCCTCGTTCGGTTCCTAAAAGCTTGAATTCTTGCTGGTTTCACAGCTGTTTGGTATGTAAATAGGTTAAAATTATGCCCTTCAACTAAATTTAGTTTTGTATAAATTTGTAGTAGAATCCATGGTGGTGGGTTCCCAAGATTGGGCTGGCCGAACTTAGCACGCTTTTACTCGTTTGTACTAACTCCGTCTTACATTCTTATTACACTAGGATTAATTGTTTTTAAGTGCTCCTAAACAGCTTTAAAAGGCATTTATTTATTTCCCATGTTTGTAGTTTATACCTTTTTTCTTTTATATGTAGTTTGACAGCTGTTCACGTGAAAAGCCGAATATAGTACCAACCCTAGTAAGCATAGTAGTATTTCATCATACGGCAGTTTTCAGCTGCTAAACTAGCTGCTCACTAAATGACAATAAAACGTGCATTTATGGTTTTTGCAAATCTATCTAATTAGATTTTTTTTTATTATCGCCTTAAATGTAGATCTACCACAAAATAGTGTCATAAGAAAATATTTCGACTCCTCCAGCTGGCTAATATGCACAATGATCACATAATTTTGCGGTTTGTTTTTTACAAGTCTATCAAATTGCATGCCATAATCCAGCTGCCGTTTGTACAAAAATTTAAGATCACACTTCTATCATCAAATTAAAAACAATAAAAACACCTCGTGTGGAAGATTCATTGTAATGTATATTTGTTCAAACATATAGAAAGCCGACAGCCACAAATTGCTCATTCCAAGAAGCGCACTCACATGACACTCTGGCTGCCACCCGATCATTGTGTCACGATGGATGGACATCACCCCCCAATGCATTGGTGCTCCCGCAATATGACAAGTAATTGCGATGTTTAAGCCAATGACTGAGGCTTTAAATTGTCACCGACCAAAAAGCTCATATGATTGGAATATAAAATTGCCACACGTTTAAGTTGTTATACAGGTAGTCTCTACTTAGGGGGTTGATTGCGATATTGGTCACGTTTGCAGCACGTTTGTTTTGGTTATTATTCCATTTTAGGAGAAATAAGCGAAGTAAAACACCAATGTATCAAAGGGTGGCAGCCAGAGTGACATGTAAGTGCGCTTTTTAGAATTTTCAATAATTCATTGTTTTCGCCAAAATTTGCTAATCTTATTGCTATTATAAGGGTTTTAGCTCCTCAGAAAGCTGGGTTGGCTTCGCTAATGCCCTTCCTTTTTTTCACGTAACCAACACGAGGGGGATGTCCCCCATCAATGCAGTCCATTGCGTTGGCATTAGGAAAGTTAAGGGTTGGAGGGGGGGAAAGAGGGAGTAGTGTTTATTGATATTCGCCTTAAATTTCTGAACGTCAATGATGGTGGGAAATACATTAGCCGGAAGTCGATTCCACATACGAATGGTTCGGGCGAAAAATTAGTTTTCTCGGTAATGCATGGTTCGGTCAACTGGCTAATCAATTACAAACTGGTGTGAGTTCCTGGAAAGTCTTGTATTCCTGGTAAACATCCTAAGGTCAGGAATAGGAAGACGAATATCCCTGGAACACACGCCATGAAAATAACCATAGAGCAATACAACGCTACCCACATTCCGACGATATTCAAGAGATGCAGTAGAGTTGGATACCCTACTGTCCCCAATCAACACCATCGCTCTCCGTTGAACCCGGTCAAGTAGCTCCAAGGATGATTTTGGAGCTCCCGCCCATATATGAGAGTTATATCCCATCCTCGGCCTGATGTACGTAGTATAGATATTGAGAAGATCAGAAGAGAAGAAATATTTCTTGCACCTCTTAAGAAAGCCCAACTACTTGAATGCTTCTTTCGACACTAAGAATACGTGTTTTGACCAACGCGTCTTCTGTGCGTTAAAGTCTTCTCTGTTCATTCTAACCCATTCGGAAATGGCCAACAAATCCTGGGAGAGCGACTCATCCATAATGCGCCTCCTATCCACTGTTACTTGAGGACTGGGCCTATGGTCGAATGAATATGAATGACACAGACTACTGTCATCGGCAAATGAGTAGACTGGATTCGAAGTCTGACCCAATAGATTGTCAATTAAAATAAGAAAAAGGGAAGGGGAAAGGACAAAGCATTGTGGCACACCTGCGGTCAATGTATACTCATCTGATGAGAACCCATCGATCTCTGAGAAAGCTCGATATAAATCGAACGAAGTTATTACCGACTCCAAAAGCGATAAGTTTTGATAAAAGTCCACCGTGCCAAACCCTATCAAATGCCTTGGAGATATCTAGAGCCACGACCTTACTCTCGCCAAACTGGTGGATAGAGCGACTCCATCGATCCGATAAAAGTGCCATTAGGTCTCCCGTATAGCGATTTCTGCGGAACCTATACTGTCTGTCGCTAAGAAGGCCATTGGACTCTACGTATCTGACAGGATGATGGTTAACCATATTCTCCATAACTTTGGAGAGCGCAGAGCATACGGTAATACGCAGGGTTGTTCGTCCCACCTTTTTTGGGGATGGGCTGAACGGGGATGGGCAACCTTCCAACGCGCCGGGAAAACTCCCGCACGGTGAGCAAGGTTGAAAAGGTTGCGTAGTGGACGAGCAAGCGTTAAAGAACACTTTCAAAGGACAAGTGTTGATATACCGTCCGGGCCCGAGGATTTATTAGCGTCGAGATCCGCAAGGACCCAAAGACTCTGGGGCATCGAATTATGTACACTATCAATCACGGGGAGTGATTGATAGTGTACCTAGCCATACCTTGAACTTTGAGAATGATTGATCAGTATTCTGGATAGTGTGTCCATTTCTTTCCCTCTTTGGGTGTTACGAATAAATTCTTCAAGAACTTATGACCTGAACCTGAAGTGGTGTATGTTTTAAATTTTTATAATTTTTTTTTTTTACTTTTCTTTTGAAACTGAAATTAAAATCTCTAAAATAGTTAGTTTTCATATTCCATCCACTTAAATTATTAACATTTCCTATATGAGTTGTCACAAAATTATGCGTCTATCTTGTTTTTCTCTTATGAAAAAAAATCTTCTACAATTAATATAGCAGGTGGACAAACTTTTTTGTTGACATCCGTATGCATCTCTATCTTTCTTTCTTTGGCAAAATAGTTTCGGGGGTGTGTGTGTGCTTGTCCAAGCTAATTGTCTGAGTAATTATTCGCACATAGTTCATTGTGCGCTTTTCGCTTTTCCTTATTCCGCTATTTAAGCATGTGATTAAAGACTTTCAATAAACGGTTGAACGGATGTAATTTTGGCGAAATGCCATTATGGGACATCTGAAGACATCAAGTGGTGTATTAAGGTGGGTCAAGAAAAAAACCAAGAAATTTGTCACAATTATAACACAAACTTAATTCGATTTCTTTAGACTTTTTAATGTAATGAACCCATAAGGGAACCTTTTTAAAAATATTTTCAAGGCGATAATGTTCAACAATGTCAAGAATTGTAAATTAAATAAACTAAGAAGAATTGTTAATTAAAATTAAATAATCCGACCCATATCCGACCCTAGTATGTAGTATGTATATTCCTGATTGTCGTCAAAATCTAAGACGATCTAGCCATGTCCGTCCGTTTGTCGGTTGAAATCACGCTAAAGTCTTTAAAAATAGAGATATTGAGATGAAACTTTGCACTGATTCCTTTTTCGTCCATAAGCAGATTAAGTTCTAAGATGGGCTATATCGGACTATATCTTGATATAGGCCCATATAGACCGATCCGCCGATTTATTATCCGATTTTGGGACACTGGGTTGTGTTAGGCCAGTCGATATTCTTTTTCAATTTGGTCCAGATCGGTTTAGATTTGGATATAGCTGCCATATTGACCAATCTATCGATTTGTGGTCTTGGGCCCATAAAAAGCGGATTTATTGTTCGATGTCGCCGAAATTTGGTACGGTGAGTTAAGTTAGACCCCTCGACATCTTCCTGGAATATGGCATAGGTCGGTTCAGATTTGGATATAGCTGCCATATAGACCGATCTCTCGATTTAAGGTCTTGGGCCCATAAAAGGTGCTTTAATTGTCCGATTTTGCCATAATTTGGGACAGTGAGGTGTGTTAGGCTCATCGACATTCTTCTTTAATTTGGCCCAGATCGATTCAGATTTGGATATAGCTGTTATATAGACCGATCTCTGGAAGGCATTTAAAGTCTTGGGCCCATAAAAAGCGGATTTATTGTCCGATGTCGCCGACATTTGGGAAAGTAAATTGTGTTAAGCCCCTCGACATCTTTCTGCAATTAGGCCTAGATCGGTCCAGATTTGGATATATCTGCCATATATACCTTTCTCTCGATTTAAAGTCTTTGCCCCATAAAAAGCGCATTTATAATCAGATTTCGATGAAATTTGACAGAGTGACTTATGTTAGGCTTTTCGACATCTGTATCATTTATGGTTCAGATTGGTCTACATTTGGATATAGCTACCATAAAGACCAAAATTTTTTTTACAAAATTAAACAACGCATAAATTATGCATTTTTCACCGGACTATGGTGAAAGGTGGTTTACCTATATACTCGAGGTGGTGGGTATTTAAAGTTCGGCCCGGCCGAACTTAACACCTTTTTACTTGTTTTCTGTTATTATAGCCAGGATTCAAAAGCGTGGTTGGCATGGCCGTCTATGACGATGCAAACCATTTGTTACCCCCTCCTATGTTTCAATAAAGTGCAAGTAAATGATCGTGAAAATTATGTAGACTACTTATTCGCTGAATCTGCAGTTGTCACATTTTTTTAGCCATTTCTTTTTTTTTATTGTTAAGCAAATACAAACAATTTTATTTACGTTTCTCCGAACGGGGGAGAGAGTCGATCTAATTTGACCATGAGAAACTAATTTTTACGTTAAGACTTTTACAAAATTTATCAGAAAAATAAATTGCTCTGAACATTAACCAATAAATGTAATTTTATTTATTTATATATATATGTATATTTTAAATTAAGATACCTAAAATAGTTGTCAATGACCTCTAGCTAAGTGCATTTGCTCTAAAACAAGTTCACTTTTCTTTTGGCACGGAATAGATAGAAAAACTTGTTAAGGTATTAAATTAAGGCAAGGTATTCGTTAACAGTTAAGGTGTGATGTTTTTGAGAGAACGTTAATTTCATGGAATTAATGTTTAATATCTATAAATAATTTGTTCATAAAGCGTGATTTTGTACGAGTTAAGTTCTTCGGGGTGACAGCACTGGTTGATATTTGTATCCAAATGTCATATATGAAAGTGAAAATTGTTCAGTATACTCTGTCATTTCATCATTGAGAAACTCACAAACAAGCAACGCTAATATGTCTTTAAAATTTATTATAGTACTTCAGGAAGCTTTAAGTGCGACAGCTAAGAGGGCTACCAAAAGTGGTCTTGGCGTAAATCCATGTAAGACATAGAGCAGACGGAGATACAAGTTACCCACAGTGGCACCTGTCTCCTTGTGACCCCCACGGGGGACCATTAAGTGAAAAATATATAATAGCTGTTCATCACGGCCTGAAGTGGAAGATTAATGCTACCCAGGTATGGTGCTATTTTGGGATTTTCCTTAACAATTGATCTCATGGATAGGACAGGGCTGTATAAATGATGTATAAAAGAACGGTAAGGAGATGAATGGATGGTAAGAAGGTGATGGACGGGAAAGGGGTGATAGATGGTTGAAGCGATGGGACGGAGGATGGATGAGTGATTAATTTGCTGCATCGAAAAGTTTGGTGAGTTGAAGGCTGCTGTATTCTGTTGAAGTCTTAGAAGATGGACGTGTGAGAGTGAGGGTAGGAGTTCTGATGGTTTGAATGTTTTCCACACGGTGTCGTTGCTATTCTTTGCGAATACCAGAATGTATACCGTGTTGTGTGGATGTTTCAGCGACATTCTTGTTTTGGCTCAGTCTTGCGTCATTTAGGGTAATGCCACCTGAATTCTAATGGTTCTGAATGAGGTTTTGCTGCGGAATGGTGCTTGCATTACCCCGCTAGGTGACCAGTCCGAATTGTTTGAAGTTCAACTGCAAGTAGTTGGACTACGTAAACTCGTAATCTGGTACAACGGTAGTTAAGAGCCCCTGGAACTTCGGACCCTGAAACTTCGGAGACCCCAATTGGGATCACATGATGGCTGTGATTTAGACCTAAAATCGCAGGAAGGGCATTTCGATGCTCGCTGTGCTGTTGCATGTAATCAACCAGGTGCCGTGACCCATAGATCGGAACGAGTTTTAGATGGTGTTCCGCTCCTAACAAAAATGGTACTCATGCTGGCTTCGGTTATGTATGGGGCGTTGGTAGAATTCATTCACCTTAAATTCATCCGGGGTTAAGAGCCCTGTAGGTTTAAGCCAACACGGCAGGTGCCTGCATAAAACACCACTAAGACTTGTCTCCTTGGGAGGAGAGAATGTTCCATTTACGGAAAGAACAAAATACGTGGGTGTTTTGATGGACAGGAAATTGAAGTTCAAATCAAAAATTTGGGAAAGGACAAGAAATGCAAGTCTTACCCTATACACCTACAAGAGAGTCATGTGCAAAAGTTGGGGGGTTTAAACCGCGTGTCATGTACTGATTACATACTGCAGTTGTCAGACCCATAATGCTATATGGTGTTGTGGTCTGGTGGACGGCGCTACAAAAGTCCACCTACTGTTCAATACTCAGCCGGATTCAAAAAAAGGCTTGTGTGTGCATCACAGACTCACTGAGGACGATACCATCTGATGCACTGAATTTAATGGTACATCTAATGCCTTTGGATATTGTGACTGGACAAATTGCTACCTATCGCTGCTGTAAGACTAACGGAGCTTTCTCTTGGGTCTTGTGGAGGATACGTTCACTGTGTTGTCCTCGATATTCCAAGCAGTGAGGTTTACATATTACTACTATTCCTAATAGGACCGATCGGAACTTCAGCTGGGCTTTGGGGTGTACTCTAAAGAACTAAGACTGGAAAAGGTTACTAACCACTGCACTATGGGCGTAAATCGTAAAACAATGGAAAAATTCAAAATTTCAAAATTAATTTTTTTTAAATTCTCTAATTGATGTTGGAGAGTTAAAATCGCAAGTAGTTGTAAAATTTGGCAACCCTGATTATTAGCAAACAGCGGCTAATGTTTACAAAATTTAAACTACCGGTAAGCAGCAAATAGAGTTGAAATTTCAAGAATTCTGTTGGTTATATATTCTTTTAAGGTATTTCAATTTCAATAACTTTTCTATATGGATTCTAATGGTAGAGGCAAGATTTTTTCATTTACAGGTAGTGGCAGTTGCCCAACAACAAAATATTGAGTGCTCAATCCGTCAAAATCAGTGATTAGTGCAACTCTGATTTTGTGTATGTTACCAGCTGGCGCCAATTTTTGTTTGTTTTTGTGTGTCATAGTTCTTAACAATAATACACACACACACACACCCAAAACTCTTTGACAGATAGTGTACTTTGCGAAAAACAATTTGGTACACATTTTTTTTTATTTGGAATATATATGTAAGCTATATCTAAATCCGATTGTATGACATTTTGATTACACATTGCGTTATCAAAATTCTATTTCATACACAATTTTGAAAAGATAGAAACAGAATTATGGCTAAAATATCCTTAATAGTACATAGTGTACTATTATAGTACTGTAATGTGTATCAAGCGGAGATCCTAGCAATTAAAGATGTTGTGGAATTGCTAAGATATAATATCCATAACAACGATTGGCATAAATATCTTCTCAGACAGCCATTAATTCTCTGCAGAACATATTACTGGATTAAAAATCCGCCCTCGATTGTCGACTGTGGCTCAACAGTTCAAAATACTTCTGTTTTGGGTGCTGGGTCACAGAAATATCCAAGGGAATGGTATAGCGGACGAACTTGCTTTGTATTCCACTCTGGCAACTCTAATTTTAGTCACAGCCCATAAATAAGTTATATGAAGACAAACAATTTGTAGTTCGCGCCAAGGCTGGTTGGTGGCGTTTGTGAATATAGATAAATGAGAATTATTTAAGAACATGCCACAAGCAGAATTCTGCTCTCCTATAATAGCTGGACATTTGCTGTAAAATGTTGAGAGTACAAAAATTTGTCTGTTATTTCAATCCTCTTTGATAGCCTACATCATTACAGCACTCTGCTGCATTGTTATGTTATCGAAAAGCGTACTCAAAAATACCTCCCTTCATTATCAAATATCACAAAAACCCGCTCTTTTCAATTTTATATATATTTTTAGTTTTTAATAAACTTAAATAATTATTATTTGTTTATGATGTAAAAACAAAGTCATGTTAGTTGGAAGCCATGCCAGGCCAAGCATGAAAGTAATTTGAAACGGCTTTAAATGCAACACGTAATAGACAAAACAAAATATATAAAACAAATCCATATCAAATGGCTGGATGCTAAGCTCTTATAAAACTACGATAGTCAGCTGACACTTGCTAATGAATGCAGTGGTCCCTAAAAACGAGTATATTTTCATATATTATTATTTTCTACACATTGTACTTTAATTATTTTACAAAGCATGTGTTTTTGTCTTGTAGAAATTTAAATTTTTAACAATAACGGCGCCAAAGGCTTTGATGTAGAATGAAATTTAATGTGTTTACTTTGTATTTAAATAAAGCCATCATTCAAGTTGGCAAACATTTGAAACGAGGAGGAATCATTTAAAATTGACTTGTAATGAATTATTAGGTGATTAACTTGAGCTTTCTCAATGAATTAAATGTTTGATTAGTGATCTATAATCCTATTGATATAAAATTTGAAGGCGTTAACTGGCAATCGAAAAAGCATTTCAAATAAAATATCTAAAAGGGTGACAAATTGCAACAAATTTTTGTTATAGAACATTTGTAGAAATTTATATCTAATGCTATGTCTACATTGACTCATTTTGCTTACATACATATGTCGTTTTGAAAAACATCTCAACCATTCTCACTAGTTGATATGTTTTAGAAATTGAATTTTTTCACACTCCAACATAAATGTTCTGGTGCACGACTGTTAAGATTTATTTTTTTCTAGCTTTCTCAGCAAAATTTTGTTTATTTTATAATTTTTATTTTTTGGAAAAAAAATCAATTTTTATTTTTTGAAAAAAAAAATCAATTTTTATTATTTGACATTCAGGCCTGGGTTTATGTAGCACAATTTAGGCATTTATTTGGGTTTACATGCTTTGAATTACTCGTTTTTGTGGTAAACGAGTCGTTTTGCCCTTATAAATTGTAAAGGAAAAACGGGTCGTTTTCAGAGAATTATAAAGGGATAACGAGTCGTTTGCTCAAAAAAGCTTTGGTCTGAAAATAGTATTAGGCAACATTATTTTACTCCAGTTTAAGAAAAATAAACAAGTAAAAAGGCGTTAAGTTCGGCCGGGCCGAACTTTGGATACCCACCACCTCGGGTATATATGTGAACCACCTTTGGTCATAATCAGTTGAAAAATGCTTAATTTGTGTCCCCATAGCAGCTTTATCGAAATAGGGTCCGATTTGGACCAAATTCGACACGGATATTGAGTGGTCTATTAAGTACAAGTCATTGTTCAATTTTGTAGAACCAAATATTGGCCTTTTTGGTAGCCATATTCAAATATAGACCGATCTGAAATATATACGACACGGATGTCGAAAAGTCTAACATAAGTCACCGTCCCAAATTTCGGCGAAATCGGACAATAAATGTGCCTTTTATGGGCCCAAAACCTTAAATCGAGAAATCGGTCTATATGGCAGATATATCCAAATCTGGACCGATCTGGGCCAAATTGCAAAAAAAGATCGTGGGGCCTAATACAACTCACTGTCCCAAATTTCGGCGACATCGGACAATAAATGTGCCTTTTATGGGCCCAAAACCTTATATTGAGAGATTGGTTTAAACAGCAGCTATATCCAAATCTGGACCGATCTGAGCCAAATTAAAAAAGAATGTTGAAAGGTCTGACACAACTCTTTGTCCCAAATTTCGGCGAAATCGGACAATAAATGTGCCTTTAATGGCCCCAAAACCTTAAATCGAGAAATCGGTCTATATGGCAGCTATATCCAAATCTAGACCGATCTGAGCCACATTGAAGAAGAATATTGAGGGGCCTAAGATTTCGGCGACATCGGATAATAAATTTGGCTTTTATGGGCCTAAGACCTTAAATCGGCGGATCGGTCTATGTGGGGGCTATATCAAGATATAATCCTATATAATCCATCTTCGAAATTAACCTGCTTATGATCAAAAAAGAATCTGTACAAAGTTTCATCTCCATATCTCTATTTTTAAAGACTGTAGCGTGATTTCAACAGACAGACGGACGGACATGGTCAGATGGTCTTAGATTTTTACGCTGATAAAGAATATATATATACTTCAGGGTTGGATATGGATATTTCAATGTGTTGCAAACGGAATGACAAAATGAATATACCCCCATCCTTCGGTAGTGGGTATAATAATATTATTTCAAAGCATTTACATATTTATTCTCACCACCTTAGGATGGGGGTATACTAATCTAGTCATTCCGTTAGTAATACCTCGAATATTCGTCTAAGACCCCATAAAGTATATATATTCTTGATCGTATCGACGCTCCGAGTCGATCTAGCCATGTCCGTCCGTCTGTCGAAATCACGATAGCGGTCGAACGCGTAACGCTTGCCACTTGAAATTTTACACAGATACTTAATATTGATACAGGTCATTGGGGATTGCAAATGGGTTATATCGGTTCAGATTTAGATATAGCTCCCATATAAACCTATCCCCCGATTTGTCTTCTTGAGTCCCTGGAACCCGCAATTTTTGTCTGATGTGGCTTAAGTTTTGCATGCGGTATTCTGTTACGACTTCCAACAATTGTGCCAAATACGGTCCAAATCAGCCTATAACCTGATATAGCTCCCATGTAAACCGGTCTCTCGATCGTCCTTGTTTGGTTCCTAGAAGCTTTAAATTTTGCCGGTTTGGCAGAAGTTTCGTATGTATAAAATTAACAAAATCTATTTTGTATAAATTTTTAGCAGACTCCATGATGGTGGGTTCCCAAGATTCGGCCTGACCGAACTTAGCACGCTTTTACTTGTTTATGTATAATTAACTTAATTTTTATTACGGGTTACGCAAAAAACCCGTTTGAAAACTTGTGAGTTTACTGTCCTTATTGACATCAGCGCTTTGTTATGGTAGGTTATAACAAAGCGCTGATGTCAATGAGGACAGTAAATTCACAAGTTTTCAAACCAATTGTCTTTCATATTCTGGTATTTTTAAAATATAATTTAAAACTCAAGGACATTGCAGCAATTTCTTGCTATTGACATGCTTGACTGCTAAATTAGAGCAAAAAATATAAACGAATATTTAATAAAGCTCCTTGTCATAATATTACAATTCTCAAGAATGAAAAAGTGTGCTAGTTATAATTCTAAAATTAAAAAAAATAATAAAACTTACAAAAGGGTTTTCATCAAAACAAAATCACATTTCATTTAACCGAAAATAAAGTGAATTAAAAAAAGTTAATAAAATACGATAGATTATTGAATATTTCCATTTCAATACTGTCATATATCTCAAAAGTTTTCGAAAAGATTCTATATAGACAAATGTATGCAAAGTGAATGTTTGTTGACTGATAGACAAGCAGGATTTCGTGCCGATCATAGCTGTATAAGAGGATTCATTGAGGTTTCCGAATCAATAAGAAATGCCATCTATGGCAATGTGTTTAGTCTTGTTTTGCTGCTTGATCATTCTAAAGCATTTGATACTGTTGATCAACTAAATCTTAGCATGAAATTACGAAAAAAATTTTAGGTTCTCTTATATATTGACCAGCCTTATAGTATCTTAGTTCAGTAACCATTTTCAATGCGTTCACGCAACATGAGATCTATGCCCTTGCTAGTGCCTAAAGGAGTTGATCTTCCGTTCCAATTAATTCGCAGCAAAGTTATGATGTATGCAGATGACGTACAAATATATATAAGTGGTTCCCTTCTTAAGGTTAGTGAATACATAACGAAACTCAAGGAAGCCCTTTCCCGAGTGTATAAGTGGGCTACGGCGAATCCCCAGAAGTCTAAATGCCTTATATTCCATAAAAATAAGCACTTCTCCATATAAGATCCGGATATAGCCATAAATAATCAGAATATTGATATTGTTTCTAGTGGGAGGAACTTAAGTGTTGTTTTTAACAAGACATTATGTTGGTTTGATCATTCACATTCACATGTCATTGTCGGCCAAACATATGTGAAGCTGCGTTCACTTTGGGCCACCCACTCCTTCACTCTAATTCAAATCCGAACCCTTTTAGCGAAAACCTTCCTGGTTCCCGATTGATGGATGTGAACTCTTCGCTAATTGCGACTCATCAAGCCAGCTAAAATTAAACGTATCGTTTAACAACATTTTGCGCTATGTCTATGGATTGAGAAGAACTCAGCACCATCGGTACAAGAAAGTAAAAATAATTAATTAAATAACGCCTATTAGTCAACTTATACTTAAGAAGGTCTCTCCAAACCTTTAAATACAAAGAACTTTACAATTTTACAATTTCAATTAATAATATTGCATTTAATTTTATATATTTCTCATTTATAATCCAACGCCCTACGTTCTCTTACTATAGAAACTTAAAAAACAATTGTAAATATTGAGGCGGTTTCTATAGTGAGAGCATGAATTTGCTTTGATCACTTCAAATACGTTGAATCATGATTATCGCATGCGAAGGGATGTTTAACACTAAGTGGTAGTTATTTTTAGTAATTTGCAAACAGAAATATTAAAGTTATATGACATGACAGCAGCAATAATTTTGTGGTGTCCCCATAACTTAACTCAATAGAAGGTAAGTGAATGACATTACACTCTTAATGACTACGCATTATGATGTGCCGAGTAAACTTCGCATTACTGCCACCCTTCATTTATATATAGGTATAAGGGACACACACATTTACATGCTATCTCAAAGCTTTCAATCTTGTCGCTGTTACTGTATGTACATATGTATGAACTATCTTTCCTTTTTGTTGTTGTTGTTTTGATGTAGATCAATTGATTTATATCGGTACAACGGAATCTAATTTATATTGTTAGGGTTGGACTAAAAGATACATATATATGTTCATTAGGCCGTCCCATGCTATAAAGAAGAATAATAAAGCGTAATTTTTTAGCTATTATCTTTTTAGCAACACTGGTTTAAACATCTCACGCACGTTTCGTGCTTTGTTTCACTGTCAAACAACCTGAGTTTGATCTATAATTTAACCATGAATCTTCTTACAAACGAACAACGCTTGCAAATAATTGAATTTTATTCTCAAAACGAGTGCTCTGTTAAGAAAGTTCATCGCGCGCTTCTTCCATTTCATCGACTAAGTTAATTTTTGTCAATTTTGGAGTGAAGATCAGCCAGAAGTATTGCAAGAGCTACTAATGCAACTAGAAAAAGTCACAGTTGGTTGCATCTTATGGGCTGGTGGCATCATTGGACTGTACTTCTTCAAAGATGATGCGAATCGTAACGTAACTGTGAATGGTACGCGCTTCCGTGAGATGATATCTAACTTTGTTTTTGCCCAAAATGCAAGAGCTTGACTTGCATGACATGCGCCACATGCCACATAGCACTTGTTACAATGGACTTATTGAGGTACGAGTTCGGTGAACATTTTATTTCACGTTCGGGACAGACGGGTCTGCTTCAATTGATGCATTAAAAGACAACGTTGAAGAATAAATTCGTAAGATACCGGCCGAAATGTTTGTTTTGGAAGGACCATTTGAAGCGCAGTCACGGTCAAAATTTGCATGAAATAATCATCAACAATTAAATTATTTCATGCATTTTTCTGAATTTTAAAAAATCACCCGTAATTTTTGCAAATAGAATGCGCATACCTTCCGTTTTTTTCTTTTTCCTTTTGATCCCGTGCCACCAGGATGTCCAAAGTTGGATGTAGTGCTTTCTAAAGAATCCAGTTGACTATTTTCTAAGCATAAAATTGTTAAATTAAGTACACATTTATATGAAATTTGGTAAAATAGTAATGAATTTTGTTGTTTAAAGAGTACCGAAGAAGTGATAAATCAGGGAGGTAATGAGAATTTTTCACTTCCAAATGCTTGCAGGGACATGTTATTGAAATTGCATTCATTATTTGTCAGGTATACGTCAACATGACCAATTAATAAGGTGAGTAATGAACTATTTAACAGCTATTATCCAGCCTTATTCCGAATAACAATTCATTGGCAGTTTTTTCGCTACTCCCTTTTCCTCTATTCTGAATAACAATTTCCTGGGAGTTTTTTCCCTACTTTATTTTCGCTCATTCTAAACTAACATTCAAAAAAGGGAAATGTCTCCCAGGGAAAAAGTAGGTATTCTGAGTCGAATTAAAAGGGAGAATGAGACAATAAAATTTGATAGAAATTTCCATTTACAAAAAGAAGGGAGTTAGTATAAACAAGTAAAAGCGTGCTAACATTGGCCGGGCCGAATCTTGGGAACCCATCACCATGGATTCTGCCAAAAATTTATACAAAATAATTTTGGTTGAAGGGCATAATTTTATTCTACATACCAAACATCTGTCGAACCAGCAAAAATTCAAACTTCTAGGAACCAAACAACGATGATTGTGAGACCGGTTTACATAGGAGCTACATCAGGTTATAGACTGATTTAGACCGTATTTGGCACAGTTGTTTCTGGCTTGTAATATTAGCTTATAGACCGATGTTAACCGTACTTGGCAAAGTTGTTGGAAGTAATAACAAAACACTATGTGCAAAATTTAAGCCAAATCGGATGATAAATTGAGGCTTCCAGGGGCTCAAGAATTCAAATCGGGAGATCGGTTTATATGGGAGCTATACCAAGTTATAGACCAATTTTAACCGTACTTAACACAGCCGTTGGAGGTAATAAGAGAACACCATGTGCAAAATTTAAGCCAAATCGGATAAAAACTATGGCTTCCTGGGACTCAAAAAGTCAAATCGGGAGATCGGTTGAAAAGGGTGCTATATCAGCTTATAGACCGATTTGGACCCTATTTAGCACAGTTGTTAAAAGTCGTGAGTAAACACTATGTGCAAAATTTAAGCCAAATCGGATGAAAATTGAGGCTTCTAGGGGCTCAAAAATTCAAATCGGGAGATCGGTTTGTATGGGAGCTGTACCAGGCTATTTATAGATATGTTGAAGGTCATAGCAGAATGCAATGTGCAAAATTTCAGCCAAATCGAAAGAAATTGCGGCATCCAGGGGCTCAAGAAGTTAAGTCGGGATATCGGTTTATTTGGGAGCTATATCCAAATCTGAACTTATATGGCTTATTAGCCATATAAGTTAAGTTCCAACGACCTACATCAATATTAAATGTGCAAAATTTCAAGCGGGTAGCTTTACGCGTTCGACCGCTATAGTGATTTCGACAGACGAACGGACGGACATGGCTATATCGAATTAGAATGCCGAGAGGATCCAGAATATATATACTTTATGGGGTCACAGATCAATATTTCGAGGAAATACAAACGGAATGACTAGATTAGTATACCCCCACACAATGGTGATGGGTATAAACATTTTAAAAGTAAAGACTTACAAAATTAGTTTTAGGTTATTTAAATTTTTAAGTTTTTACCGTAATATTTTATAAAACGAAAATAGTCTGTTTTTATAATGGCATGTAATGTATGTATTTATTATATTCAAAACGCATTTTAATAGGAAATTCAGTTGCATGTTATAGAATTTAAATAGCTTTACCACAACAATTGATTGACGTATTGGTTGATGGATACTCGTACTGATGTTATTTAATATGTTGTTTTGTTAATAAATCGTTTTAGTTTTTTGCTTGCAAACATTAAATCAAGCACGAATTTACGATTTGTAACCATTTAACTAATATTGCCACATCTGAAAAGGTTTGTTTGTCACATGGATAAGTTAGTCAATTTAGTGGAAATAGTTATACTTTGCTTTTAACAATTATTAAATTTATAAATTGTAAGTATTGGGTTGCCCAAAAAGTAAGGATTTTTTAAAAGAAAGTAAATGCATTTTTAATAAAACTTTGAATGAACTTTAATCAAATATACTTTTTTTACACTTTTTTTCTAAAGCAAGCTAAAAGTAACAGCTGATAACTGACAGAAGAAAGAATGCAATTACAGAGTCACAAGCGGTAAAAAAAATTTGTCAACGCCGACCATATGAAAAATCCGCAATTACTTTTTGGGCAACCCAATAAAATTGTCTTCAAGGGAAATATTCTCACATTGCAATAACCATCAGCTAGATAAAAATACTGCTTCATTTGTATTTTTCCCCTCTCAATAGGCAGTTAATTTATCTCAATGTAAAATACCGCCATAACTCTACCCTTATCGAGACCTAGACGCAAAAACGATGTTAGTGACAAAGTTATACAACTCCTGTTAAGGATTGAAATCGACAAGTTCTGATCGTATCCATCTTCGCTTTAAATTATACAGCAAAAATGCAATCCCATATGATTTTCTACAGCATGCAAAATTTTGCATTTAAATTTAGGTGAATTCATTTAAAATCCTTCTCCTGTAAAGTTAGATTTTGTAAAGTACATCTTTATGGCGAAAAAGTGGACAATATGTAATAATACTTTTAAAGCTAAGCATTCCACTTCTTTAGTTATACTCTCAACATACGCCAAACTCCTTGATCTTGGCCATTTAATTATAAGGCCGGCCATCCACACGCAATTTTCATTTGCGGCTTGCTGCGAATGCCATTCTGTTATGTAATTCTACATACCGAACTTCTGTCAAACCAACAAAAATTAAAACTTCTAGGAACCGAACAAAGATGATCGAGAGACCGTTAACATGGGAGCTATATCAGGTAATATACAGATTTTGGCCGTACTTGGCACAGTTGTTGTCATAACAAAATACTACATGCGAAATTTCAGCCAAATCGGACAAAAATTCAAGAAGTCAAATCGGGCGATCGGTTTATATGGGAGCTATGTCAGAATAAAAACCGATTTAGACCGTACTTGGCACAGTTGTTGGAAGTCGTATCAAAACACTACATGCGAAATTTCAGCCAAATCGGACAAAGATTGTGGCTTGTAAGGGCTCAAGAAGTCAAATCGGGCGATCGGTTTATATGGGAGCTATATCAAGTTAAAGAACGATTTGGACCGTACTTGGCACAGTTGTTAAAAGTCATAAAAGAACACCACCTGCAAAATGTCATCCAAATCGGACAAAAATTGCGGCTTCCAAGCAGCTAGCTTTACGCGTTCGACCGCTATCGTGATTTTGACAGACGGTCGGAGGGACATGGCTAGATCCACTCAGGATGTCGAGGGGATGTAGAATATATATACTTTATGGGGTCCTAGATCAATATTTCGAGGTGTTACAAACGGAATGACTAGATTAGTATACCCCCATTCTATGGTGGTGGGTATAAAAACGTCGTTGAGGTTATTATTATAATTTATTCTCTATACAATACAACTTTATATATTAATAATATATCTTATTTGTAATAAATCTTACACACCTGTTATAGTTTCTAGCTTAGACTTAGAAACACCATCGTTATTGGAAACATCATTTATATATTCATTTATATGGTTTTTCTACTATTAAGGATAATATTTCAATTGAACTAGCAAATCAAATTGTCATAAATATTAATTTCACTCGAACGAAATTTTTACAATAACAAAGAGATTTCTGGTGACTTGGCGCCATAGACAATAGCCAGTTAAAGGTAAATGTGGATAAAACCATGACAATTATATATGATAAATTGTTACAAATGCAGCAGATTTTAGAATATTTAAGTACTCAATTTGTTGCCAAACTAGTCAAAACATCCCAGCAGAAAAAATGCACCCCCCCAGATGCAAAAGTATAAGTTAAAACCATCATGAAATTAGCATACATAGTGGCTTTCACCGTGCATGATTCTTGTGAGCAATGTTCCACTTAAATGCGATTGCGTAACGATCCAAAATGTGCATCTTGTTTAAAGCAACATAACGGTGAAATCAGTTCACTCAGATCAGCGATTCTTGTTTAACATTAAAAATGCAGGTCGTTTACGATTGTAAGCCAATCACCCAAATATTCTTCTTAAGCCTCTAGAGGGTGTTATTCTTGTCCGACTGCGTAGAAATTTTGCACAATGACTTCACCTAATACGTAAAGGGTGATTTTTTAGCTCTTATCTTTTTTGTAAAACTGACATAAATAGCCCATGAATCGTCTTACAAACGAATAAAGCTTGCTAAATATTGAATTTTATTATCAAAATACGTGCTCTGTTAAGAAAGTTCATCGCGCGCTTCTTCCATTTTATGGTCAGTTTAATCGATCCACTGCAGTGGCTATTCCGACTATTGTGACTAAATTTCGCACCAAATTTACATTGTTGGACATTAAACCACCAACACGTTTACGTCGAGTGCGAACGGAAGAAAATGTCGCACCTATATCGGCCAGTGTTAATGATGACCATCAATTATGGATTTGTCGGCGTTTGCAGCAATTGAGCCTCTGTTACTCAACAACGTGGACAATTTTGGGGAAGGATTTAGGTGTGAAACCTTTCAAAATACAGTTGGTGCAAGAATTGAAGCGGAAGTTTCCAGGTTCAATTAAAAAGATGATTGAATCGATGAAAATTTATAATCGAAAAAATTTTCGAGAAATTTTTTTTGTATAGCTAAAATTTCAGGACCTAGAGGTCGTTTCAAATTGCATTCAGCTATCTGTCATATGGTCGTAATCTACTCTCAAAGACTTTTGTTTATGTACGAGGGTTGCCTTTTTAATTTAAGGATTAGATTACCGCAACGAAAATTTTTTGGTGAATTGGAAAGTTGGCCGAAGATCCACTTTTTTGTCGAAAATTTGTACGAAGCTCATTTTGGCTTAATGGTTACGTAAATAAGCAAAATTGTCGATTTTGCAGTGCAGATCAGCTAGAAGTATTGCAAGAGCTACCAATGCATACAGAAAAAGTCACAGTTTGGTGCGGTTTATGGGCTGGTGGCATCCTTGGACCGTACTTCTTCAAAGATGATGCGAATCGTAACGTAACTGTGAATGCGGGCGCTTCCGCGAGATGATATACTACTTTGTTTTTACCCAAAATGCAAGAGCTTGACTTGAATGACATGTGGTTTCAACAAGGTGCACCACATGCCATACAGCACGCGTAACAATGGACTTATTGGGAGGCGAGTTCGGTGAACATTTTATTTCACGTTCGGGACCGGCCGCCTAGATCGTTGAATTTAACGCTTTTAGAGTATTTTTTAAGGGGCCATGTTAAAGTCCAAGTCTATACAGACAAGCCTGCTTCAATTGATGCTTTGGATGACAACATTGAAGCATTTATTCATGAGATACTGGCCGAAATGTTGGAAAAAGTATACCAATATTGGACTAAGCGTATGGACGATTTGAGGCGCAGTCACTGTCAACATTTGCATGAAATAGTCTTCAAACATTAAATTATATGAACCGTGGGGCGATAGTCAAGTAAATATTTCATGCATTTTTTGTTTGTTTCTCTTTCGAGACGAGCTCAATGATCGGAGATGCAAATGGAAAAGGAAACCAAAGATAGCCACACACACAAACCACTATGGGACGCGTTTCGTCTTTGGTTAGAGGACTTTTCAACCATATTAGGTGCGGCAACCCTGATTACCAGCTGTACTTTTTTCAATGCATTTATTTTCGTGTAATGGCAGACAGTCTGTCTGTGGTAAATTACACTTCTTCCGTACCACACATGATTTTGATCATCATTTTTCTAAATTTTATGATTAGTTATTTTTTTTTTTTTGAAAAACTTTCCCATAACTCTTAAAAATCGTCATTACGTTGCTTGTTTTCAGTTTGTTTGCGTAAAATTTAAAAATTTCATCAAAATACTGAAGCTGATTCACCGAAGCTATCACAATAAAACTAAGATATTCGAAAACAAGTAAGAGCGTGCTAAGTTCGGCCGGGCCGAATTACAATCCCAACCAACCTACACTAACGAAAAGTATTTGTGCAAAATTTCAAGCGGCTAGTTTTACTCCTTCGAAAGTTAGCGTGCTTTCGACAGACAGGCGGACGGACGGACATGGCTAAATCGACTTAAAATGACATGACGATCAAGAATATATTAACTTTATGGGGTCTCAGACGCATATTTCGAGGTGTTACAAACAGAATGACGAAATTAGTATACCCCCATCCTATGGTGGAGGATGGAGGTGGAAGCCACACTTTGACGGCTTTGAAAGATTATATATAATGTGTTGGCTATCAGTACAAAATTTATGACCAAATGTCACCGCCGATGGGTCAGTTCCTGCACCCAGCAGCGACCATAATTTTCAAAAAAAAAAATTGAGGTATCTTTACCAATTTCACAGTAACAGAAGAATTTTGGCAATTTTCGATATTAAAAAATGAATGTGGGGTGGAGTGGTGGAGTTTGGTACATAAAAGACACATTTGTGAATCCTGACAAGCCCACACTGGTAATTTATCCAGAACTTCGTTGTCCTGCATAGATGTCATTTTCATGGAAATTTTATTGCACTGCACTATATAGTACTAACATACGTAGAATACAGGTTTTTATTGATTTGTGGAAATTTTATGCAGAATCCATGGTGTTCGGTTCCCAATATTCGGCCCGGCCCAACATATCACATTTTTATTTGTTAATTTTAATTTTTGTTTAACAGTGCGTATGTTTAATATAAATTAGTTAATAGCACGTATACGACACCATGGAATGCACTCACAAATTAATATTTAGAAAAACAAGTTAACGCGTGCTAAGTTAGACTGGGCCGAATCTTTGGAACCCACCACCATGGATTCTGCTAAAAATTTATACAAACTAAATTTAGTTGAAGGGCATAATTTTATTCTAACCGAATGAGGATAATCGAGAGACCGGTTTCTATGGGAGCTTTATCAGGTTATAGACCGATTTGGACCGTACTTGGCACAGTTGTTGGAAGTCATAACAGAACACCGCATGCAAAATTTAAGCCGAATCAGACAAAAATTGCAGCCAGAAAGGCCTCAAGAAGTCAAATCGGGAGATCGGTTTGTATGGCAGCTAATCAGGTTATAGATCGATTTGAACTGAACTTAGTACAGTTGTTGGAAGTCATAGGAAAACACTATGTGCAGAATTGTAGCAAAATTGGACAAAAATTGCAGGTTGTAAAGGCTCAAGAAGTCTAATCGGGTGATCGGTTTATATGAGAGCTATATCAGGGTATGGAACGATTTAGACCGCATTTAGCACAATTGTTTAAAGTCATAACAAAACACCACAAACAAAATTTTAGCCAATTCGGATAAAAACTGCCTCTTCCAGAGGCTCAAGAAGTCAAATCGGGAGATCGGTTTATATGGGAGCTACATCAGATTAAAGTCCAATTTAGACCGTACTTAGCACAGTTATTGAAAGTCATAACGGAACACCACATACAAAATTTCAGACAAATCGGATGAAAATTGCGGCTTTCAGAGGCTCAAGAAGTCGAATCAAGAGATCAATTTATGGGAGCTATATCAGGTTCTTGACCGATTTGAACTGTACTTAGCGCAGTTGTTGGAAGTCATACCAGAATGCTATGTGCAAAACTTCAGCCAAATCGGACGAAAATTGCGGCTTCTGCGGGCTCAAGAAGTCAGATCAGGAGATCGGTTTATATGGCAGCTATATCAAAATCTGAACCGATATAGCCCAATAGCAATCCCCAACGACCTGCAAATCAATATAAAGTATCTGTACAAAATTTCAAGCAGCTAGCTTTACGCGTTCTACCGCTATAGTGATTTCCGCAGACGGACGGACATGGAAATTGTAGATTAATCCAATAAGATTTTTTCATTCTTATGGTAATGGACTCTACCTTTCTTTTCTTCTTTTTATACCCTCCACCATAAGATGGGGGGTATACTAATTTCGTCATTCTGATTGTAACTACTCGAAATATTCGTCTGAGACCCCATAAAGTATATATATTCTTGATGTCGTGAAATTTTATGTCGATCTAGCCATGTCCGTCCGTCTGTCCGTCCGTCCGTCCGTCCGTCCGTCTGTCTGTCGAAAGCACGCTAACTTCCGAAGGAGTAAAGCTAGCCGCTTGAAATTTTGCACAAATACTTCTTATTAGTGTAGGTCGGTTGGTATTGTAAATGGGCCATATCGGTCCATGTTTTGATATAGCTGCCATATAAACCGATCTTGGGTCTTGACTTCTTGAGCCTCTAGAGTGCGCAATTCTTATCCGATTGGGATGAAATTTTGCATGACGTGTTTTGTTATGACATCCAACAACTGTGCCAAGTATGGTTCAAATCGGTTTGTAACCTGATATAGCTGCCATATAAACCGATCTTGGGTCTTGACTTCTTGAGCCTCTAGAGTGCGCAATTCTTATCCGATTGGAATGAAATTTTGCACGACGTGTTTTGTTATTATATCCAACAACTGTGCCAAGTATGGTTCAAATCGGTCCATAACCTGATATAGCTGCCATATACACCGATCATGGGGTTTTGAATTCTTGAGCCTCTAGAGTGCGCAATTCTTTTCCGATTGGAATGAAATTTTGCACGACGTGTTTTGTTACGATATCCAATAACTGTGCCAAGTATGGTTCAAATCGGTCTATAACCTTATATAGCTGTCATATAAACCGATCTTGGGTCTTGACTTCTTGAGCCCATAGAGGGCGCAATTCTTATCCAATTTGAATGAATTTTGGCACGTAGTATTTTGTTATGATATCCAACAACTGTGCCGAATATGGTTCAAATCTGTTCATAACCTGATGTAGCTGCCATATAAACCGATCTGGAATCTTGACTTCTTGAGCCTCTTGAGGTCGCAATTATTATCCGATTTGCCTGAAATTTTGTACGACGGATTCTCTCATGACAATTAACATACGTGTTTATTATGGTCTGAATCGGTATACAGCTCCCATATAAATCGATCTCTCTATTTTACTTCTTGAGCCCACAAAGGCGCAATTCTTATTCGAATTGGCTGACATTTTACACAGGTCTCCAACATATAATTTAATTGTGGTCCAAACCGGACCATATCGCTCTAATGGCAGAGCAAATCTTTTCTTATATCCTTTTTTTGACTAAGAAGAGATGCCGGGAAAAGAACTCGACAAATGCGATCCATGGTGGAGGGTATATAAGATTCGGCCCGGCCGAACTTAGCACGCTTTTACTTGTTCTATTATTAATTACATCTCTCGCTAAGATTTATTTTTGATCTGTCGGTCACAGTAAGTATGTATGTTTGACATTAGCATGCCCTTTGTTTTGCATTTCTTGCTTTGTTTACACACTCACAAAACAAAATCAAAACAATACTCCGCCACAACGATTGATCAGTGTATACGCGATTCACAAGAAAGACACTTGGCGCAAATTCAAACACCAATACAAACACACGTTGGTGTTAAAAAAAAATGTAAGGGCGAAAACAGATGGCTGGTGTTTGTTTGTCAACATAGCATAGACATGGTTGTCGTAGACTTTATGTCTCCGATTTAGCATGCTATCATGTGTATGAATATGTTTGCATGTATGGATCTAACTCCCGCTCTCTAAAGAGATTATTATAAACGATACATTGAAATGCATAAGTAGACATTATGTCTCCTCAAAAATCACACTATCATGTGTATGAATATGTATATATTTTACTCGTGTTCCTTAAGGAGATAATTATCAAAGATAAATTGAAATGCTTAGAGGTTTACTTTTTTCCTATTTGCACTCCAGAAGGAAAATTGTGCTATTAATTTTTAATGTTTTTTATTTCATTCACTTACCACTTGGTTTGGTTGGTATGAAATCCAGTGTACGATCTTTGCAACGTAAATCTTCGCCAGTACCATCAATCCATACATAAGTGGCCTGTACAATATTCTCTTTGAGGGGCAAACTTAGGTAACGATCCAAAATCGATTTGTTAATATGGGCATTGGGAGAATCTTCCAAAATTCTGTTCGACATACTGCTAAAAAAGTAAAAGATAAACATGAAAAAAAGGTAAAAGCTTGTAGAGAGAGAAAGAGAAAACTACACACTCTGCCGCCCAGGATATACTCAAAAACACCAAATAAAAAAAGAAAAACAAGTATTGCAGAAAATAAAATGGGAAGATCGCTTATAATGGAGATTATAACAGGTATAAACCAACTCAGACCACATTGGGAGTTATAAATCAACTCAGCACAACAAATCTAAACCAACGAGGATTTGAATTGCGCCATTTGGGGACTCAAGGAGTCAAACCGGGAAATCGGTTTATATTAGGGGCTATATCAGGTTATGGACTAGACTTGACTGTTCTAAGCCTGGAAATTGAAGGTCTAAGTAGAAGTCATTCATCAACAAAAAATTAGCTAAATTGGATGAAAATTGCTCCCTTTAGAAAGTTTTAAGTGCAAATTTTGATGGATATTGAAAGTCATAGAGGAAGTCACATTTGAAAATTTTAATCAAATCAAATACGCTAACTGGCATCTAGATCATGCTCGATGGCAAGATTCTCGTGAGAAAAGAGCCACCGTCAGAATTGCCATCGGAGGTGAGAAATGTTGCCTATACGTCCCCATATAACAGGGAAAGGAGTGGGTGGCATTCGCAAAGCCTCAAATCAAGCAGAATCTTCACTCAAAAAGGACAATAATCTACGGTAGGTGGGATTGAAAAGGTCCATATGAGAACAGAGAGTTCTGGTTGACCTCCGAACTGACGCCACAGGCAAGGATCAAACTGAATCTGCATTCCAAGTAAACAATGATCTTGGCTTGTGGGACTGAGAAGGCCAGGTGACTATGTTTGGGAAAGACATTCATTTAAGGCCCATACGCTAAGCCATCAAAAAATATCTGCATTCCAAATAGACAATGATGTGCGGATAGTGGCACTGGCAAGGCCTAATGCTCAGTCCATATGAAACATAGCCAAGTGTGAATGACTCCGTAAAGAGGGAGACAAGGACCAAACAGGATCCACTCTCAAAGAAGACATCTGCGTCTTGTGAACTAGGAAGGTCCGATGGGTATGGTTGGAAAGAGCCTTCATATATGACCCATTGCCCAAGAAGCAGGGCACGTAATAGAAGACCTCCGGAGAGATCCCACAGTCAAGGAGCAACCAAGTTCTAAACTCGAAGAATCATTTTTATATGTGCTGAGGGTGACTGGGAAGGTTGGGTTGGGAAGGGTCTCCATAGTCCATTCTATATGAAGCGACTGGTGGCATCGTGAAGGCCTGCAGGTTACCTTCGGGAAGAACCTCCATATACGGCCCAGTTCACATGAAGCAAAGCAAGGAATGGATGATCTCCGGAACAAACATAATATGCACTGAAAAAAAGGCCTTGATCTGCGGCTGTTGGGACTGGGCAGGCCTGGTAGGTATATTTGGGAAGGCTGGGTAAGACCTCCATGTATGATCCAGTCCATTTGAAGCAGTAAAAGGAGTGGAGAGAGATGCCGAAGCCAAGGACCTGCTGCTGGTGGGATTCGAAACTTCTGGTGGGTACGTTTATGACCCAACAGCGGGGTCAAGTGGTCTTTCCTCAAAACAACACAAGGCTCACATTAGAAATGTTGTGAAAACCGACCTCCAGGAATCCAAAAATGAGTTGAATCAAAACCAACCTCCAAAATGAGTTGGGATGAGGAGGACTTCAAAATTTTTTTTAATTCAGGCCAGCCAAAAACAAAACAGGAAAGACAATGCTAACCATCTTTACTGCAACACAAGGTCCAACATCTTCAATAACAGACCGACAGAACTCGCACCTATGGATTTCTTTCTTTCTCGCTCGCTAGTGTGGCGTAGTATGCAACAGCTCAAAAATGTATTCAACATATCAACGTTGAGTTCACACCAGCCAAAAACCAACATCAGAGTTCGGTTAATCCTTCTTCCAGACCAACCGAACCTGCTCCAACGGATTTTCCATCTATTTCACTCATCTGTTGCATAAAATGAGTGGCGTTTTGGCAAAATTGCAAATTTTACACATAAACATTCCACTACGGAACACCACCGTAGCGCAGAGGTTAGCATATCCGCCTATGACACTGAATGCCTGGGTTCGAATCCTTGCGAGACCATCAAAAAAATTTTTCAGCGGTGATTTTCCCCTCCTAATTCCGGCAACATTTGTGCGATACTATGCCATGTAAAATCCTTCTCTCCAAAGAGGTGTCCCATTGCGGCACGCTGTTCGGACTCGGCTATAAAAAGAGGCTCCCTATCAGTGAGCTTCAACTCGAATCGGACTGCACTAATTGACATGGGAGAACTTTACCCCTGTTTGTTCCTGGCATAGTTAGCAGGACATTAAAATTCTATTCAACAACTTCTTCGAATAACTTCTGAACAGTGGAGTTAGGTGTTATTTAGCTTATGCTGGCGACATTTCCCAATCCTGCCACGGGATAGGTCCTCTGGTGCCAGTTCTCGTCCCCTTACATGAAAAAAAAAAAAACAAATTGCCGCCATTCTAACACAGTAGGATAGGTCCTAAGACAGTTCGAAAATGATGAGTTATGAAAATGAAACTTTTCATTTCTGTAGGATATGTCTTGTGATAAGTAACTAATTCTCCAGTTTAGGACCGGGGCATTTGACTACACATTTCCCGTAGGGAAATTACTCGTGGAAATATTTGCTTATCTAAAGGCTCTCAGCCATGTAAAACTTCTCTGTGACAAAGTGTCCCTCATCATTGAACTAAAACTAGAATTTGGGCAGCAGTGATTTATTTGAAAAAAAAAATCTTCATGTCATTATCACTTTTTTGGTTAATGGTATAATTGTTTTCCTTTAGTCTCTTCTATTTTTTTCTCATTCACTAAAACCATTTTTTGATTTTTTTTCTTTGTCAAGTTCTTTGTTTGTTCTTGTTTTTTTTTTTTTCTTAAATAAAAATCTTTTTTTATTTACTTTTATTGTTTTATGTTAACGTTGGTGTGAAAAAAGGTTGTAGAAGCCCGTTTGAACTTTTTGAAAAAAGGAATGTTTCGTTTACGCGTTTTTTTTTTAATTACTTTCTTTTAGTGTTTTGTTTTTATTGTTATATGGCTTTTTTTCAAAAAATTTTCGTTATTCGCTCAAACGCTACTGGAACTTAACTGAGCTGGAAGTGATTTTTCTGTGAGATTTTATAACGCGATTTTGTCGTTATGCGGACCGTAGCAGCTGATAGTCGCCGTTGTTCTGATGTTGTTTGGCAGTGACCGACCCAGACGTCGAAATGATTTTGCACAGCTACTGTAATACGGTAAACTAACCATAAATACACATGCATACGCACACACCTACGCCAACATTGTAGTAGCTGTTCGAGTCGGTGATTTTCTCTGTTTTTATTGAGTTATAGTTGTTGTTCTAATTTGAATGAACTCAATTGTAATTGTATGATGAGAGTGAGAGCAAGAGAGAGAGGGAGAGATTAATAAAATTTTGTATTTTTGGATGAGCTGATTACTTTGTAACGGTCAATTACTAAAAGTGATGCCAAGTTTTTGAAATGTTAAGTAAATAAGAAATAATAGGGTATTCCATAGAGAAAATATAAATAGCAATAAAATTTATTTTGTGGTGCCCCCTAAGGCTCTAAATGGATAATTTACTTGAAGTCGCTAATCTCTCAGGGCAAGCCGGACGATGTGAAACACAATACATAAATATCTCTGCCAACGTTTGTTGACCGCGCAGTCATCGTTAACGTTGAAAGTTGACATCAACGTCAGCATTATGATTAATATAAAAGCGCCAACAACTCTCTCAACGCTAATATTTAAATTGCCCTTCTTTTATTTGTTGTATGAAAACGCACCAACAAATGATCTCCAAAGCTACAATGAGTTTAATTGGTGACACTGGTGACCATAAAAAAACAATAACAAACATAAACACAAAGATGGATCATGATGATGAGGTAGGCTACGATATCTTCGTTAACACGCAACGACTATCTGCTAAAGAGCGATCGCTGTTTTCAGTCTCTCTTGCCTTGCAATGCAGGCAGAGCAGCGCAGCGACTGTATTACCTCATATGTTAGCTGTATAACAGAGCTGTTTATTTATTCTCTTATTTACTGTTTGTTATTGACTACTGTCATAACAGACATGTTAGCGTGTTGTTGTAGTTTACATGTGTCAAAACAAAGCGTATGGGAATAGAAAGGAGAATCAACTATTAATTTTTCTGTTCGTTATAAGAATTAATTTAAAAACTATTGTGTGTCTATGTTTTTTATACCACCATTAAATACATCGAAATATCCATTTCCGACCCTACAAAGTATATGTATTAGAGTGATAACTTTTTTACAGCCTCATATCGCTGTATCATATTTTGATGAGTTTTTATTCAAGATTAGCTAAAATCTTACATTTGAGGCGATTCGATAAAAAACCTCACGTACAAAATGATTTAAATTTTTTTTGGATTTGGAATTTTGGGCAATTTTGGTTAATCACAGTAAACAGTTATATAATTAAACACAAGCTTTAGAGCGACATATGCATACATATGTAACATCATTAAACACCCAAGGAAGTTAAATATCCACGTAGGGAGAGGATGAATCTTAGTGGGAGGTTGTCCTTGTAACAGTCTTGCTTAACTTTGATTGTATGCTCACAGCAGTGGTTTCTCCGGGCTATGCTTATTGGAGATTCATCTTTTTTCCAGTGTGTCTTTAAGCATCAAAATCTTCATCGCGAAACAAATGACTGCTAAACCAATGGTTAGCCCACGAGTAAGAAATTAATGAACAGATTTTACGCAACCTATTCCGGGTTTCAGGCATCAGAATAAACGCAAGAAGAGCTAGAAAGGCACTAGGGTTCCAGAAAGCATTGCAGATGTTTGGAATGTGGTTAAACTTTACAAAAGAGAATGCACTGCTCTCAGTGAAGTGACGGAAGACACAAATGAGATGGAAGAGAAACTTCATGTCGTTGCTCCAGCCGTCTGTTTCCTTAATGTGAATTTTACGATTTCTGAAAGCTGGTTTCAGTTCATCTTAATTGCTCATCAATTCCTGCACAAAGAAGGACTCGATGTTTAGTGATCTAGTTGATCCACAGAGCTCATCGTAAATGAAAACGCGATCCAGCACAAGGTGTTGGCAACTGATGATCTTGGGTGTAAGGTGACCTTTCTCTTCGAACTAAAACGCCTGCCTGTTGTATCGCAACAATCATCACAATTGATCCCCACAGGTTAAACTCATCTAACACATTCTGGAGTCCTAATGCGATTTGCTTTCACGGAGTTTGCTGTGAAAGTGAAAGCTCTACTTCCCCGTGCTTACCAAATTATCATTCACACGAGTAGCTTTCTTTTAGATAGCCTTGTGAATTCTTGATTGACATAGGGTTGGGATTTAACGTTTCAGCTGAGAGCATCATAACCCATACTGCAATTGATATTTGTAAGTATTTCATGTAATGTAAACTCCTCATAAAATACATCTGCACTATATTATTGTAAGAGAAAACTTAACAATCTTTTCCAGGGCAATAAAAACACAAATTAACTTAAAAGTGCTTTGTGGTATAGTAAACAGAGTTATAGACTTAAATATATTTTGGTTCACAATATCTTATTTCGGTTACGTTACGCACTCGCCGTCCCAATATTTTTTTTCGGCAGCACTTTAATTCTGGCAGACATTTGTTGCAAGAGATGCTTGATTTATATTTTCTTAGCTTCAAACTTCACTTAGTCGCACGAAAAAGAAATTTGAAACTAAAACGCATATAATAATAGCATAATTATTAAATCCTGTTATGATTTTAAAAAATCTTCAACTTCATTGCACTGTCAATTTCAGAAAAATTTAAAAGGCGATATAGTGAACAATGTTCTTACCCGCGTTTATGCATGGTTATTTATTTATAATTTTTTGTCGAAGCTATTCTAGATAATGAAAATATTTCTGGTTTACACAAACTTTTTTGTTCACACAATTGTGGCTTTAACGAATTAACACAAACGAATAATTCGTTTGATTCCATTTGATGGCATTTTATACATTTTTACACAACGTTTTTCTTTTTTTTTTGCTTTCTTAATTGTCTCAAAGGTGTTAATTTTATGGCTCAGATGAAGTGTTGGCTTAGCCTTCACTAAGAACAAAAAACCCTATTTCCTAATTTCGTTACTTTTGTTTTTTCTTTGTCTGGAGTTGAGGAATTTTGTCAGGCAGAATGAAAGAGGGGAAAGATGAGAGATATCAATGAAATAAATTCCAATTTTTCTGACGTTATTTCTTGGGGAGTTAATTCATGCAACCCAGTGGGTCTAAATTTATACAAAAAGGATTTAAATAGAGAGAAATAATTATGCTCTCAAAATTTGACAGCAAATGTCAAGCTTATAGGTGTCGGTAATTATTTTAATTTTCTTCAAAGCAAGCAGCTCTGCCGATTCAGAACATATTGGACACGTATGTTGAAGGTCATAGGTTAAGTCGTTGTACAAAATTTCTGCCAAATCGGACGATAAGTGCGCCCTCTAGAGGCTTAAGAAATCAAGAACCCTAGATTTAGATTTCTACCGGATAAATATCCCACGCTTGGGTATTTATTGGGTAAATACCCAATAAATACCTTTTTTGGATATTTATAATTTTGTTGTTATGTTGGGTATAAAAAATTTTTAATGATTTCGTATTCTTTGTATATAAAACTGACCTTCTGATCTCATAAAGTTGGATTTTAGTTTTATATAGCCGCTATATAGACCGATCTTCCGATATAGAGTATTGAGCCCATAACAGGAGCATTTTTCATCCGCTTTTGATGAAATTTGAAACAGTGGGTTTTAATAAACCGCTAAAACTGTTTGTTGAATTGCGTCCAGGTGGAAACATATTTAGATACAGCTGCCATATAGATCTCCCGCTATATAGTATTAAGCAAATAAAATGAGCATTTTTCATCCGATTTGAAAGAAATGTGAATCAGTGCGATTTGATAGACCTATACACTGGCTTGTTAAATATCTTCCAGATCGGACAATATTTGGATATAGCTGCCATACTGACCGAATGTATAGAATATTGTGTAGAGTATCTGGTCCGCATTCCCTATATGGCCCAATCTGGACGATATTCAACAAAAAGGTTTAGAGGGGTGCCAAAACGCCAAAATCGGATGTAAAATGCTTGTTTTATGGGCTCAATACTCTATTTCGGGAGATCGATCTATATGGCAGCTATATACCAATATGGTCCGGTCTGGACGATATTAAACAAAGCGGGTTTAGAGGGGTACCGGTACTCGCTGTGCCAAATTTCATCGAAATAGGGTGAAAAATGCTCCTTTTATAGGCTCATTACACAATATCGGGAGATCGGTCTATATGGCAGCTATATCCAAATATGGTCCGATCTGTACCACATTTGACAGGAATGGGTAGGGGTCTACCAGAACACACTGTGTCAAATTTCATCGAATTCGGGTAATAAATCGATTTTTATGGCCTCAATATCCTAAATCGGGAGATCAGGCGGTCGGTCTAAGGGCAGCTATATCCAAATATAGTCCGATCAGAACCGCACTTCACAGAAATGAATAAGGGTCAAACAGAACTCATTGTGCCATATTTCAATGAAACCTGATGAAAAATTACCAATTTATTGCCTCAAAACTTTATAGCAGCTATATATAACTAAAATCTGATTTTATGAGATCAGAAGACCAGGTTCATATACAAAGAACACGAAATCATCAAAAATTTTTTGAAAAATGTTTTTTTACCCAAAGTATCTGCAAAATTGTAAATACCCACCTTTTGGGTATAAATGGGTAAATACCCGGGAATTTACTTAATTTACCTGGTAAATATTACCTTTTGGGTATGTACCCATCGCCCATCTGTAAAGATTCCCCATCGGTTTATATGGCAGCTATATCAGGTTATGTACCAATGTGCGCCGTACTTATCACAGTTGTTGGAAGTCATAACAAAAGATCTCATGCAAAATTTCAGCCAAATCGGATAAGAATTGCGCCCTCTAGTGGCTCAAGAAATCTAGATCCAAGATCGGTTTTTATGACAGCTATATCAGGTTATGAACCGATTTGAACCATACCCAGTACAGTTATTAAAAGTGATACCAAAACACCACGTGCAAAATTTCAGTTAAATCGGACTAGAATTGCGCAGCTCCCTGGAGGTTCAAGAAGTCAAGACCCAAGATCGGTTTATATGGCAGCTATATCAAAACATGGACCGATTTGGCCCATTTACAATTCAAGCGCCTAGCTTTATTCCTTCGAAAGTTAGCGTACTTTCGACAGAAAGATGGACGGCTAAATCGACTTAAAATGTCATGACGAATATATATACTTTATGGAGTCTTATACTCATATTTCGAATGTGTGTGTAACTTATAAACAGAATGTAACTGTGTGTAACTTATAAACAGAATGACGAAATTAGTACACCCCATCCTATGGTGGAAGTTATAAAATATCAAATTTATAGCAAAAAGAAAAAAAACAATCACATATTGGAAGCTAAGATAGCAGAGCCCCTATTTACGAGCATTACGCCATAGATTCCTTCGCGGAAAAGGAAATAATGCATATTTAGAAAATGCAAACGACGAAAACTGCATGCCATTGAGAGCTGAATTCTGCTTGCGGCATGTTCTTAGACAATTCTCATTTATCTATATTCACAAGCGCCACCAAGCAGTCTATGTGCAAAGTTCAAATTCTTTTTCTATATATAAATTACTATGGTGGTTTTGATAAAAAAGATGTTTAATTATAATAATATGAAAATAATCAATATTTAAGTCTTGCCAAAATTCTAGCACCTTTTTCTGAAAACCAATGAATTCGTTTTTTTTTTTTTTTTTTTTCAAACTTGTTTCATCCACGTTCTTTGTTGAGACTTTTCTAATAAGACGGCACTATAATAAAGCTATCACGATTTGTCTGTCAAACATGTTCCACAGTTGAAAAGGTTTTTAAAGCTCATTTACACTAAAAGACTTTATCAGCCATGGTTAAGTTTTGGGTTCTCTTTACAGTTGCAGTGATATGCTAACCAATAACAAAAATTATTAGGTAAAAAACGCCAAAATTATCTACACGACATGGCTCTGCTGATAGAAAGGCCGTAACTTTGAATAGGGATCAACCGAAAAATTGTCTTAGAAATTGAAGAGAACGCGATTGCAGAAAATTTCTGTGTTCGGCCTGCGAATCAATACTTTGTTTTATTTTAGTACTATCTGCACTAAATAGTACTGAAAATTGTATGAACAACGAAGGACAACGAAGTTCTGGATAAATTACGTGGAACATCTGCCGTCAGGATTGCCATGATATGTTTTTTTACAAATAAGTGTGTCTACCCGCAGAAATCCTCTATTGTGAATGGCAAAATAATGTTAAAACTAATCTTCTTTTATATAAAAAGTCAATTTGTGTTTTTTGTCTGTTTGTGTGTAACTTATACACTCAAAAACGGCTGAACCGATTTTCTTGAAATTTTCACAGATGGTACTTAATGATCCTATGGTGAAATTGGGGTACTACATATTTTGATATCTGAAAAGGGACAGACCCTCCCCCTTATCGCAATTTTCAGAAACGCTAGATTTTGGAGATGGGTGGTGCGATTTAAGCGAAATTTTGTGTGCTCTCAAATTTTTGGTTTTAGGTTACTAAATAACCTAAAACCAAAAATTTGGTATGCAAATTTCGGATGGGGTACCTGGACCCCCAAAACCCACCAAATATATTTATAGATCAATCACGACAATATGGGACTCAAATGAAAGTTATTTGCAAGTAGAATACGTATTTGATACCTAATTGATATCTCACAGTGATATCAATGGGAATTGTGATATCACAAAGAGTGGGCTGAGAGCATTTTAAAACTATGTGGCCAAGTCTAGACTTGAAGAGGTCTACCCCTTTGCTGTCACGTGCTAGAACAGACGTCTCAGTCAGTGTGCCCGTCATGAAAGGTTGCTGTATAATCGGAAAACATGATGATAGACTGAAGGTTGCCAGTAACGACTTTTGTAGAAGCTGTGAGGACATCGAAGAATAAAAGACTATCATTTCTTTAAGAACCTTTCTGATTTAGCGGGTGTGAACGTTCGCAAGTTGTTGGGCTTTTAAAAGAAATCTGGATGGTTCAACGGTAGAAACCAGAACGCATTTTCCTTCTTTTGTTCCTGTGGTATCACAATGGTCGAAAACGTCTAAGTGGGTCTTATGACAGACAGCCACTTAAACCTAACCTAACCTATGCCCAAACAAGTTTTACAATTTTATTTATCAATTTTACAATTATTTTCACTTTTTCCATGTATTATTTTGACAGATTGGCAAATGGCGTTACCACCGCATGGCAAACAAACAGACTTGCACTGGGAACTTTTTTTGCGTTTTATTTTTGCTCTTCACGGCTTGTCTATCCAGTACTAAAATAAGACATTACAAATGTTTTTTAACGTACAAGTGCAAGTAATTTTGGGAAAATCACACAAGTTAAAGGAATCTTTAATGTAAGTCCCCTGCGAACTCTACAAGGTGTATAACAATTAGCACAATTTCAACGAAATGGTGTCATAATTAAAATTCAGGTTTACACATTAATCACGTTTCGTGATTAATTCAGTGTGTGAAATAAACTAAATCTCTCGTGCTTTGCAAAATCATAAAATAGAAGTGCAATATGAACTTTGAATTCTAATGGTGCGTAGCTGGATTCACTGAACACGGTTGCAAAAGTAATTTTTGTGTAGCCCAGGAACTAGTAAGATTTTTGACAGCACAGCAAATTTTGACGTTTCATTGAGCAAAGTCCCATGTCAGTAATTTTAAATTCATTTGCGGCTTAACTTAGCCGCCTACATTGTGGACAGACTTCACTAATTTTAAACGACTTATTTGGCATAAAATAAGTAAAATTATTATTTATTATCATTGGCAACGGGATTCTAAAATGTTGTTATTTAGCAATAATGGACAAAAGGGCAGTTATGTGTTTGTAGATTATTGAAATTATGGCGCCGGTGTTGAGTGATTTTTCTATAACGGCGTCAATAGATTGTTTACCTGGCATGAGTTTCGTTCATCATTTTCATGTAAACAATAGAAAAAAATAAATTTGCATTAATTTTTTGTTAAGTATTGATTCTTTGAGCCCATCGTAGCGCAGAGGTTAACATGTCCGCCTATGACGCTGAACGCTTAGGTTCGAATCCTGGCAAGTCCATCAGAAAAAATTTTCAGCTGTGGTTTTCCCCTCCTAATGCTGGCAACATTTGTGAGGTACTATCGCATGTAAAACTTTTTTTCAAAGAGGTGTCGCACTGCGGTACGCCGTTCGGACTCGGCTATAAAAAGGAGGCCCCTTATCACTGAGCTTAAACTTGAATCGGACTACACTCATTGATATGAGAGAAGTTTGCCCCTGTTCCTTAATGGAATGTTCATAGGCAAATTTTACATTTGCAATCTTTCGTCAAGAAGGTTCCATGTACAAAACTTAAAAAAACTAAAATTGGGAAATAATTTATACAGATGTCTTTAAAACAACATTACTTGTCTTACTTGCTATGTTTTCCACTTTCCAAAGCAAGACCTAAAATATTGTATATCCATATATTTAAAAAATATTCATTACGAAAATAACTATTATTTTCCGGCTTTTTCCTGTGGCGGCCACATCTTGTTTACTTTTGATTTTTAATAAACGTCAAAATTTGTCAATGTTAGAAAAAATGGTCGATTGGCACAGCAAAATGAAATTTTTTTCTCACCAGTGTAAAAAGCAACCCCCTACGTTTTACATCTCACCATAGGAGATTGCTATCATTGGACACACGCTCTAAACAGTGTTGCCACTCAAGAAAATTATTTCCTTCCAAAATTTAAGAAAAATCCTACCAAATCCCACCCATACTTACCAAATGTTCTGCAAGTCAAAAATGCGGTATGTTTTTTTACCCACTACCGAAGAGTTGTTCATTTTGTTGTTGCATCTTTCATACATCAATTTGTACATTTTCAACCCTACAAAGTATGACTATTAGATGGTCGTCATATTCACAGACTATCTCGATATATCCGTCCGTCTGTTTGTTGAAATCACTCTACAGCCTAGAGTTCAAAGATGACTTATATTGGGTTGCCCAAAAAGTAATTGCGGATTTTTTAAAAGAAAGTAAATGCATTTTTAATAAAACTTTGAATGAACTTTAATCAAATATACTTTTTAACACTTTTTTTCTAAAGCAAGCTAAAAATAACAGCTGATAACTGACAGAAGAAAGAATGCAATTACAGAGTCACAAGCTGTGAAAAAATTTGTCAACGCTGACTATATGAAAAATCCGCAATTACTTTTTGGGCGACCCAATATTTTGACATAGCTCTCTTTATACCGATCTCCCGATAAGAAATCTTGAGTTCATAAAAGCCAAAGGTAGTTTTTTACCGATTTCAATGAACAACCCAAGGTGAATTAGAAATGTGGTCTTATTTGTATAACAATCAAAGAAGATCACCTGGCCCAGAATTGGCCATTAAGCTGATTTACTGAACCGATATTGTCCTCAACACAACAAAAGAAACTTGCCCTCGTGTATGCGTACGTGTGCCAGAATTATGAAAGAGAGAGAACGTGAAAAAAATGGAGTGCTTTGCTGTGAACGAAAACAATGAACTCATGTCATGTTAGTAACGTTAAACTGGCTGGCTGACTTCAGCTATTTACGTGAGATCACCTCTTTAGAATCCTCCTTGTAAACAACCATGTCGGATTTGAATAAAGCAAAATGCGCTACTACCCAGAAATGCGCTTTACTACCTATTTTCCTCGTTACAGTGAACGCATTTAACGCACAAAAACCGCATTTCTTACCCAGTGTACAGTTCTGTATGTTTGGTTGAGGATAGACCAACAAATAACAAACATGTATGCACAGTATGTATACCAATAGATTGGGAATTTTTATGGTAAAACCTTAGATCATAAAATGATCACATGTTGGGTCACTTAGGTAGAAGTAAGCATTTAAATGTATTGTTTATCATTAAGTGATTTTCTAACCCTTAAGAGTACATGTGGAGGCCACTGTAGCGCAGAGGTTAGCATGTCCGCCTATGACGCTGAATGCCTGGGTTCGAATCCTGGCGAGACCATCAGAAAAAATTTGTCAGCGGTGATTTTCAACATTTGTGAGGTACAATGCCATGTAAAACTTCTCTCCAAAGAATTGTCGCACTGCGGCATGCCGTTCGGACTCGGCTATAAAAAGGATACCCCTTATCATTGAGCTTAAACTTGAATCGGACTACACTCATTGATATGAGAGAAATATGCCCCTGTTCCTTAATGGAGTGTTCATGGGCAAAGTTTGCAAGAGTACATGTGTTTCAACTAATATAGGGAGCTAGTTCACTGTGTATATATCCTGTGGATGGAAATAGGATCAATGTGTGTTGTATTTGTTGTCCTTAGATATTTAAGATTGTACAGTTTGTATAAGAGTCTAAGTATATATTAGATGTTAAGATAGTTGTTGTAAGAAATAAAGAGGAGCTCTGTTCTACACACCATTCAATACGGTCGTTCATTTTATTTCTCGAGCTAACACCCAGAACTAAGAAAATTTCGAAGAGATCCATTAACTGGTACGAGTGTTCTTTACAGTCAATATTAGAACTTACACGTTTTTTCTGAAATTTGAAATAGTAACAGTATTTTACCCCTCGACATCCATGGTTCACTCTTAAGCTGAGTATTCTGTTCAGCTTTTCAGGCGGAATGCTGTAAAACTCCACATAAAAAAACATCGACGAAACGCTGGAGGAAAATAGGCGAAAAAGTAGTACTCTGTTCAGAGTGAGGAAAATGGCAAAAAAAATAAGTGGAAACGCTTGACATCATTGTCGGCATCATTTTTGTTTTATTGGTTTCAAAGGTTCGTTTCTTTTTGTTGTTATTTATTTGCGAAAAAAAAAATAATAAAACCAAAAGGGTAGATAAAAATCGTATTTTGGTAAAAAAGAAAAATAAAACATAGATGTCAAATTCCGCATGCAGAATAATTAAAGATTTCCACGAATATTTCGAAAGCAGAATGGAATACCAACCGTTAACGAATACACAGAAATGCAACGAGTTGAAATAATTTTGAGTTATCCGCGGCATTTTTTCAGTAATTAAATATATGTTGGAAAACCAAATATTGAGGTCAGCCTACCAATTTTGTTCGGAACCTAACAAAAACGGCAACACTGGTACTAAATCGTATTTTTGTCGTTCACAACATCTACTTTGTTCAATCACAATTATTCTGCTGTTCAAATTCTCCCGTTTATTTCTATTCTTTGCAACTGGCAGTTTTGCAAAGAGTCGCATGAAACATTTGCTAATATCACAGTCTATGTGCGTGCAGTGTATGATTGTATGTTTCTGGCTAAGCTTAAATCGGTGCAAGCCTTTGCTGCAAAAACGTAATAATTCGAATCGATGTTCAGATCGATTGTATGTCTTACATGCTGGATAAGTACCTTTCATTGATTCTTAGGAACTTAACACAAATTTCGTTCTTGTGAGTTTCTTTACCAATTTCTCAGACCAAGAGATGTCTACCATTCTCACAACATGACATAGCCAAATCATTCGTTGTTTAAGCTATGTCACACAACTTTAATGAATCAGTAAATTTCCCTTCAAATTCAGTTTTCTAATTTCCAAAAATTAAAAGTGTAACCGCAGGCATGCGTGCGTGTAAGTGTGCTCTCATGGTAATTGGATTTAATTCTATTGCGTGTTTTGGAAAAATTTATTTTTTTTAAATAAATTAATTTTTTGAAAACCTGAATGGAACCACACAGCTATATTTGGGTGCATTTTCTCAGGCATGATTTTTAAATGGGTTTTATTTTTTTAATTAAGATATCATTTCGATACATCATAGACATGAATGGAGACTGTTTTGCTTGTATTCTGCCAAAACATTGTTGTAGTGAATATATTGTCCATTTATACTTCCCTTACAGCCATGGTTTGATTTGTGAGTTATTGAGCCATGTAAAAACTTCTCATTATTATTTAGTATAAAACTTGAATCAGACAACACAAGTGGCTTGCTGTGTTTTATTTTTGTACTATATGGAGCAAATCACGATCTATCGTTTCTTGTTTGACTTAAAAGAACAACATTGCACTGATGCACTGTGCATAAAACACAGCAGATAGTGGGTGATTTCTTAAGCCTAGTTTTTATACTCAACACCATAGGATGGGGGTATACTTATCTAGTCATTCCGTTTATAATATTCGTCTAAGACCATATAAAGTATTGGGTTGCCTAAAAAGTAATTGCGGATTTTTTAAAAGAAAGTAAATGCATTTTTAATAAAACTTAGAATGAACTTTAATCAAATATATAATTGCCATTTTGTTCGATAACCTTTTGCCATCTTCCTGGCAAATTTTGTATTCCACGCTCATAGAACTTCTGGCCTTTATCTGCAAAAAACTGAACCAAGTGCGATTTTATATATATATATATATACGCCAAACAAACAAATGTAAACAAAATTTTGCGCACTTTTTTTCTAAAGCAAGCTAAAAGTAACAGCTGATAACTGACAGAAGAAAGAATGCAATTACAGAGTCACAAGCCGTTGAAAAAATTTGTCAACGCCGACTATATTACTGACAATTACTTTTTGGGCTACCCAATATATATATTCTTGGTCGTCTCGACGTCCTGAGTTGTTCTTGCCATGTCCGTCAGTCCGTCCATCCGTCTGTCGAAATCTCAATAGCGGTCGAATGCGTAATGATAGCCGCTTGAAATTTAGCACAGATGCTTAATATTGATGTAGGTCATTGGGGATTGCAAATGGGCCATATCGGTTAAGTTTTGGATAAAGTTCCCATATGAACCGATCTCCCGATTTGACTTTTTAAGCCTCTGGAAGCTGCAATTTTTATCCGAATTGGCTGAAATTTAGTGTTCTGTTATAACTTCCAATAGCTGTGCCAAGTACGGTCTAAATCGATCTATAACCTGATATAGCTCCCATATAAACCGATCTCCCGATTGGACTTCTGGGATCCTTACAAGCCGCAATTTTTGTCTGATTTAGCTGAAATTTTGCGTGTGATATTCCGTTATGACTGCCAACAACTGTGCCAAATAAAGTCCAAATCGGTCTATAACCTGATATAGCTCCCATTTGTCTTCTTGAGTCCATACAAGCCGAAATTTTTGTCCGATTTGGCTGAAATTGAGCATGTGGTGTTCTTTTATGACTTCGAATAGCTGTGCCAAGTACGGTCCAAATCAGTCTATAACCTGATATAGCTCCCATATAAACCGATCTCCCGATTGGACTTCTGAAACCCTTACAAGCCGCAAGTTTTGTCCGATTTGGATAAAATTTTGCTAGTGATATTCCGTTATGGCTTTTAACATCTGTGCCAACTACGGTCAAAATTGGTCTATAACCTGATATAGCTCCCATGTGAACCGATCTCCCGATTTGTCTTCTTAAGTCCTTACAAGCTGAAATTTTCGTTCGATTTGGCTGAAATGTTGCATGTGGTGTTCCGTTATGACTTTCAACAACTGTGCCAAGTACGGTCCGAATCGGTCTATAACCTGATATTGCTCCCATATAAACCGATATCCCGATTTGTCTTCTTGAGTCCTTACAAGCCGCAATTTTTGTCCGATTTAGGTGAAATTTTGCATGTCACTGTTTGTTGATTTGTTTTGTGAATTTGTCTCAGATTTGTCTCAAATTATTTCAGCAAGTTAACCAACTGATAGGAAAATTCAAATTTCATAATAGTTTAGAAATAACTATAGACGGACAAACCGTACATAAAGGATACGCGGAGGGACGAACATGGCAAAGACCGAAAGACATCTTCAGTTTAGTCTATAATTTAACCATGAATCGTCTTACAAACGAACAACGCTTGCAAATTATTGAAATTTATCATCAAAATGCGTGCTCTGTTAAGAAAGTTCATTGCACGTTTCTTCCATTCCATCGACGGAGCTCATTTTGGGCAGAATTGTCATATACTACCAATATATCCAGAAAGAGTCACAGTTTGGTGGGGTTTATGGGCTGGTGGCATCATTGGACCGTACTTCTTCAAAGATGATGCGAATCATAATGTAATGGTGAGCGCTATCGTGAGATGATATCCAACTTTTTTTGCCCGAAATACAAGAGCTTGACTTTCATGACATGTGATTTCAATCTTCAAAAATCAAATTATATGCACCGTACTATCGATTCAAATGAAGATTTAATGAATTTTTCTGAATTTGAAGTGTTTTTTATACCCACCACCGAAGAATGTGAGTATTCATTTTGTCATTCCGTTTGCAACACATCGAAATATCCATTTCCGACCCTATAAAGTATATATATTCTTGATCAGGGTAAAAATCTAAGACGATCTAACTATGTCCGTCCGTCTGTATGTTGAAATCAAGCTACAGTCTTCAAAAATAGAGATATTGAGCTGAAACTTTGCATAGATTCTTTTGTTTTGTCCATAAGCAGGTTGGGCTATCGAAGATAGGCTATATCGGACTATATCTTGATATAGCCCCCATATAGACTGATCCGCCGATTTAGGGTCTTAGGCCCATAAAAGTCACATTTATTATCCAATTTTACTGAAATAGTGAGTTGCGTTAGGCCACTAGACATCCTTCTTTAATTTGGCCCAGATCGGTTCATATTTGGATATAGCTGCCATATACACTGATCTCTCGATATAAGGTTTTGGGCCCATAAAAGGAGCATTTATTGTCCGATTTCGCCGAAATTTGGGAAATCGAGTTGTGTTAGACCATTCGACATATTTCTGCAATATGGCACAGATCGGTCCAGATTTGGATATAGCTGTCATATTGACCGATATCTCGATTTAAGGTCTTGGGCCCTTAAAAGGCGCATTTATTATCCGATTTTGCCGATTTCTGGGACCGTGACTTTTGTAAGGCCCTTTAACTTTCTTCTTCAGTTTGGCTCAGAACGTTCCAGATTTGAATATAGCTGTCATAAGACCGATCTCTCGATATAAAGTTTTGGGCCCCTTAAGTGCGCATTTATTGTCCAATTTTGCCGAAATTCGGGACAGTGGGTTGCGTTAAGTTCTTCGAAAACTTTCTGCAATTTGGTCCAGATCGATCCAGATTTGGATATAGCTACCATATAGACCGATCTCTCGATTTAAGGTTTTGGACCCATAAAAGGCACATTTATTGTCCGATTTCGCCGAAATTTGGGACAATGAGTTTTGTTAGGCCCATTGTCAGCCCTCTTCAATTTGGCCCAGATCGTTCAGATTTGGATATAGATGTCATATAAACCGATAAAAGGCGAATTTCGCCTAAAATTTTACACAGTGACTTATGTTGGGCTTTTCGACATCCGTGTCGTATATGGTTCAGATCAGTCTATTTTTGGATATGGCTAGCAAAAAGACCAATATTTTGTTCTACAAAATTAACCAATGACTTGTACTTAATAGACCACTCAATATCCGTGTCAAATTTGGTCCGGACATATTTAGATAAAGCTGCTAGGGGGCATAAATTATGCATTTTTCACCGGAATATGACGAAAGGTGGTTTATATATTCCCGAGGTGGTGGGTATCCAAAAGTTCGGCCCGGTCGAACTTAACGCCTTTTTACTTACCTCTGCCAAAGGGCAGCAAATCAATAGTTGCTAATTGAATTTTTGAAATTTTAACAATGACAAACACATATTTATTTTATTGCGTTTTATTAAAGAAAAATTTTAAGAAAAATTAACACCTTTAGGTCTTGCTATGCTGAATGATATTGCCTTTAAAAGGCGTACTTTTCATAACCAAACAGAGCTATGAAATTTAATAGTTGGGTGCTTAAGAATTTTAACAAAAAAAAAACTTTGGCAACTGAATGTGGATGACGTATAAAGCGCCATAGCATGTTTGATTATTATATTTAACTTAACAGTTACCAAATGTTATTACCCATAGCGTAAGTGTAAATACCAACTGCTGGCGTGTGGCTACATTTTGTATACCCACCACCGTAGGATAGGGGGTATAGTCATTCCATTTGCAACACATCGAAATATCAATTTCCGACCCTACAAAGTATATATATTTCGGATCGTCGTAAAATTCTAAGACGATTTAACTATGTCCGTCCGTCTGTTGTAATCACTGTACAGCCTTCAAAAATAGAGATATTGAGCTGAAATTTGGCACAGATATGTCTTTTTGATGCGCGCTGGTTAAGATCTTGAACGGGCCAAATCGGATCATACTTGGATATAGCTGCTATATAGACCGATCTGACGATAAAGGGTCTAATGCCCATAAATGCATTAATTTTTAGTGAGTAGTTTAAGGCCTCCCGAAACCTGACCCAAATATGGTCCAGATCGGACTATATTTAGATATAGCTGTCATATTGATCGATCTGCCGATAAAGGGTCTGAAGCCCATAAAAGCTTTATTTTTTAGCCGATTCCGCTGAAATTTGAAACAGTGGGTTAATTTAAGCCTACCGCTATCTGAAATAAATATGGTTCAGATCGGACTATATCCAGATATAGCTGCCATATAGACCGATCTCCCGATTATGAGTCTGAAGCCCATAAAAGCTTAATTTTTTAACCGATTTCACTGAAATTTGAAACAATATCCAACCACCCCCAATTTTTAAACCCACCACCGCTACTGTGGTGGGTTTAGATTTAGATATAGCTCCCATATATATGTTCGTCCGATTTGCAGTAATATAGCAATAAAATTGTCATTTGTAAACCGATTCTCTCGAAATTAGACAGTAAGGATTTTCTTATGACTCTCGATATTACTGGTGAAGATCATAGAAATCTGTTCAGATATATATATATCGCCCGATTTTCACTCCTAGACCCACTGTAAGCGCATTTATTGATCAATCTTCCCAAAATTTTGTACAACGCTTTTCTCGACAACTTCCCCAATATTCATAAAAGTTGGTCGAAATCGGTTCAGATTTAGATATAGCTCCCATGTATTTGTTCGTCAGATTTTGGATAATTTGTTGCCAATTGTCAACCGTATTTGTTAAATTTTTAAACATATTTGCTTTGCTCTAAGTTTGATACAGGGATTTTAATAATCTATCTGGATACATCAAATTTGCTTCAGAATTAGATATAGCCACACCCCCTTTTATGTTTATATGGTAGGTGTAGGGTATTATAAAGTCGGCACCGCCCGACTTTTGTCTTTCCTTACTGGTTTTGTGATACGTTTTGATGATTGTTCGGTGAAAAGTCAAAATCAGTACTTGGCTATAAGCCAACAATTTTTAACCACAACTGTACAGACTCTACTACATTCGGTGCAGCCGCTTCCATTTCTATGGGGCTTGGTTTGCAGCCAACCTGTATGTAACGTTTGAAGCCAGAGAACGCATCACCTGTTCATCTACGCGGCCAATCCTACTCGAACCTCACCAATCAGATCAAATTAGATCATTCTGCACGTACCTCACCTAAATTCCAGAATTTCTAGATATGGATGTTTAATAGGCCTTCGTTACGCAGTGAATATCATGACACTGATCGAACGAAAGAAAAGTTCAAATTCTGGCGAGAGAATCAAGAAATTTTCGGAGATGGTTACCCCCTCACTGCCGACATTTGTTACATATTCAGGTGGGTAAAACTGCTATAACAATTGACATGACTCAAGGACACGGTTATAAAAACGAGGTCCCTTATCAGTCAGTGAGTTTAAACTTGATTCGGACGTCCCCTAGTGGTATGAATTTTAATGGGCAAATTTACATTGAATATGCAACAAAATCCTCCAAGTAAAATAAGATTGAAGACACAGTCTATTGCTCTGGATCAGGACAAATTTGGGTATGTTGCCATATATACCGATTTTGGTATATAATTTTTAATTTTAAGTCTGAATTTGAAACGTAAGCACCATACAACAGGTTCAGAGAACATGTTTTCTTGGCATAGGCGGAGCTATGAGGACCACGCCCACTAGGACACTGGGGACTATTCTAGATATCCGACCCATTGACATACAGATTAAGTGTGAGGCAGCCACTGCGGCTATCAGACTTAAGGCGATGGGAGAATGAATTGAGGATGGGAGCAGCTCATACCATCGCGGTATAATCGAGGCGACGATAGGAAATCTGGAAGGAAGGGAACAGGTTTCCGATCGGATACCTGAGATGAATCTTGAAGTCGAGTGCGAGGCACTGCTGCCATTGGCACAGTCTTGGATTAACGGAACCCTAGTATTGCCATCTGGAAGATCATGTTACATGGATGGATCAAAGCTAGAGGACAGAGTGGGCCTGGAGGTTTACATTCAGAACCCAGGGACTGAGATCTGTTTTAGACTACTTGACCATAATACGGTCCTGCAGGCGTAGATCCGCGATCACGGAATGCGTGAAGTGATGTGATGCTAACGCGACGACGTCGAGTGTGAACATCTTTACCGACAGTAAAATTGCCATAAGGGCAATAACAACCAGGACGATAAGGTCACGAACAGTCTTGCAGTGTAAGAAGGAGATTAACGCCTTCTCTGGGGATGGCAAAATCCGCATCCGTAACGGAGTAAGGGGAAATGAAAGGGCAGACGATTTGGCGATGAAGGCCAGAGGACTGCCGTCAATAAACTTGCTTAACCCGAAGCCTTTCGGGTCGACGCAGTCCGAGATAAGGGAGTGGGCGACGAATGCGCATGCAACATTGTGGAGCAGTGAAATGGTCGGTAGCACGGCGAAAATCCTGTTGGGGAAATCCAGATCGTGAGAAGACGAGGCTATTACTGAAAGTAAGCAAGAAGGAGGTCAGTATACCTATTGGTATCATAACGGGACACATAGGACTACAAGCTCACTAATGTAAAATCGCTGCGGCAAGTGAAGCATGTGTGGGGCATGCGGGGAAGATGATGAGACGTTGGAGTAGTTCCTTTGTCATTGCCCGGTTTTCGCCTCCACCAGATACCGGTACTTGGGTGGAGACACAATATCAGACATGAACCAATTAAGGGGAGTGGTATTGAAAACAATTAAGGATTTTGTAAGTAGCACGGAGTTCCTAACTTAAAATTTTCTTCTTAGAGGTTACTTTATAGTTTTTAGAGCGCACAACAAGCGGATTACTGGCTTAGGTATATGTCCATAGTGGCATGGGGCGGATTAATAACTGCACCTTCTTTTCAACCTAACCTAACCTAAGTCTGAGTTTGGTAATATTTTATTTATAATTTTACCATGCTTTCACTTAAACGAATTGTAGCCCTATGACATTATCTAACCGTGTGTCATGGGAATTGATTCGATTTAAGTGCCTACAAAACAAAGGGTGTCATGAAAATTGTTATAATCAACGTCATAATCATAGTCCCCAAGAACAGCGAGATCAGCAAACAAACAAAACAGCACAGTGACCAGAAAAAGGGAAACTTAATATGTGAATCCATAACAAATACACAAAATGTTACAAATTCCCTCTGTCATTCCCTTCCCATCTGCCAATCATACATTGCTTGATATTCAACTTCGATATTTTTCTTATTCGTAATTATTGTAAATTATTTACCTTTGCCACCCAATGTGTTATCATGGTGGTGACCCATACTCGCTGTTTTTTGGATTCCCAGCAATTTTCATATTTGATTTAATTTGAGCATAGCGCAAACATACACACACACACAGAGGAGGGAAGTAAATATAAAGTGACTTAGTTTCCTATTTACAATGACGCTACTTTGCTTTCGCTTATAAAAAAATATAGACTTTGTGCTGGTTGTTGTCATTCTCATTCCAATGATATGACCGCTGAGCTGAGTTGAGCTAAGCATATCTAGGTATCACTCGCCTGACTTGACCTTGATTAAAAAATTACCCCATTCGTTGGGTGACAGATATGCAATGCACGTAAAATTGAATATAATTCGCTTACATTTATTTGGGTGGACGAATTTGTTTGTACAATTTCAATTTGAATACTTTAAATTTTGTTAAATTGTGGAAAATCACGCGATGTGCCAGCAGCAGTCTGAGTAATACTATAATGGCTTGCTGTTGAATGCAAAAATTATGAGTGATCATACGCCACCCTGCTTACCCTTATTTGCATCAATCATACGCTCGTTGGTACCATGGCTATTTAATGATGACAAGCAAACTGATTTCGTTGTAGTTGTTCAAAATTAAACTGCTGTTCAGTTTCATTTAGGTATTTAACTCATAGTCACACATAGAAATGTCCCTCAATCCCAATCGAATAGAGGCAAATGTTTTTCAATGTCACTGAACTTAAATGACATTGTATTATAAAAAAAAGGAAAAATTTTAACTATTTTATTTATGAAATTAAAAAAACAAGATTAAATGGAAACTCAATAACAAAAAATAAAATATGACCCTTTTTTACAAAATGCCAGCCACATTATTCTTCTTTTTAAAAATATAAACAATTTTAACAAGAATTTAAAATTGTATGAATAATAGAAGGTTAAGTCATTTGCCGAAAACAAAAAGTGGAAAGGCCCCATGAACATTAAGAATGTCATAATAGGTTAGGATAGGTTAAGTGACAGTCTGCCATCAGACTCACTTAGACGTTTTCGTCCATTGTGATACCACAGGAACAGAAGAAGGAAGATGCCTTCTAGTTCCAACCGTTGAACTATCCAGATCGCTTTAATCAACATCAACATGCGAATGTTCACATCCGCTAAATCAGACAGTTTCTCAAAGAAATGAGAACCTAAAGGGAAACTCCTTCTGGCTGCTAGTGCGGGACACACACGCAGAAGGTGTTCTATCGTCTGTTCTTCTTTGATCTCCTCACAGCTTCTGAAAACGTCGTTGCTGGCAACCTTCAGTCTGTCAGCATGTTTTCCGATTAGACAGTGACCTGTCATGACGGACACAATGACTGAGACGTCTGTTCTAGCCAATGACAGCAAAGCAGTAGACCTCTTCAAGTCTAGATTAGGCCACATAGCCTTTGTGACCATCTATCATTCCTTGTCCTTTGGGCCTGGTCCTGAACACTTAGCTTACATGTCGCTAGAGGCATGCCCACAGATTCCAGTATCCCTGGAATGTGTAGGGTAGTTCCTATGCTCGCAAGCTCGTCCGCTTTATGACTGTCTTGGGTTATGACTGTAGCCCGGCACCCAGAAGAGGTGAATTTTTAACTTTTCAGCCATCTCGTTGAGAGATCTGCGACAGTCGAGGGCGGTTTTTGTGTTCAGAAATACGTTCTGCAGGGATTTAATGACTGCCTGGCTGTCTGATAAGATATTTATGCCAATCGTCGTAATGACATTATAGCCACTCCACCACTTCCTTAATTGCAAGGATCTCCGCTTGATACACACGACAGTGGTCGGGTAACCTTTTCGATATGACCAGTTCTACATCTTTAGAGTACACTCCAAAGCCCACCTGTTTGTTTAGTTTGGAACCATCCGTATAGAAGCCTATGTAACTTCTGTTAACAGGGACATCGTAGTTCCAATCGGTTCCATCGGGAATAGTGATACAGTAGTTTTTTACAAAAAAGCGGCTCAGGTTCCACAATGCCTGGAACATCGGATATTGTATCAAGGACAACATAGCGTCCGTAGCCGCCACATGACCAATGAGAAAGCTCCCTTAACCTCAAAGCAGTGGTCGCTGCAATTTGGGTAGCCATAATGTCCAGAGGCATTAGATGTAGCATTAAGTTCAGTGCATCAAATGGTGTCGTCCTCAGTGCGGCTGTGATGCACAAACAAGCCATCCTTTGGATCCGGTTAAGTATTGAGCAGTATGTGGATTTTTGAAGCGCCGTCCACCAGACCACAACACCATATAGCATTATAGGTGTGACAACTGCAGTATATACCCAATGCATGACACGCGGTCTAAATCCCCAACTTTTGCCAATGGCTCTCTTGCAGTTGTATAGGCCAAGAGTTGCCTTTCTTGCCCTTTCCAAAATGTTGGATTTGAAGTTCAATTTCCTGTCCAGCAAAACACCCAGGTATTTTTCGCTTCCTGTAAATGGAACATTCTCTCCTCCCAAGGACAAGGGTTCCACTGTAGACAACTTGTATCTCCTGCTGAGAAGAACTACTTCTGTCTTGCACGGATTTATACCTAGACCACTTTAAGTATCCCACTTTGCTGTTGGACGTAGAACTTCCTTAAGTATTTCTCTTAGAGTGTTGGGAAACCCTCTATGTAGCCAACTAGGTCGTGAAGGGCTGTTTCAATGGATTTGCCTTTACTATATGCATGCTGCTGCCGCGACAGGCGATCTCCAGGTATATAAAGGGTGATTTTTTTGAGGTTAGGATTTTCATGCATTAGTATTTGACAGATCACGTGGGATTTCAGACATGGTGTCAAAGAGAAAGATGCTCAGTATGCTTTGACATTTCATCATGAATAGACTTACTAACGAGCAACGCTTGCAAATCATTGAATTTAATTACCAAAATCAGTGTTCGGTTCGAAATGTGTTCATTCACCGTAACGTTGCGTCCAACAGCATCTTTGAAAAAATACGGTCCAATGATTCCACCAGCGTACAAACCACACCAAACAGTGCATTTTTCGGGATGCATGGGCAGTTCTTGAACGGCTTCTGGTTGCTCTTCACTCCAAATGCGGCAATTTTGCTTATTTACGTAGCCATTCAACCAGAAATGAGCCTCATCGCTGAACAAAATTTGTCAAAATTTGAACACATTTCGAACCGAACACTGATTTTGGTAATAAAATTCAATGATTTGCAAGCGTTGCTCGTTAGTAAGTCTAGTCATGATGAAATGTCAAAGCATACTGAGCATCTTTCTCTTTGACACCATGTCTGAAATCCCACGTGATCTGTCAAATACTAATGCATGAAAATCCTAACCTCAAAAAAATCACCCTTTATGATATTCTGATAGAAGCAAAGTATATCACCCTAAGCCGATGAACTAGTCAATCAGACACAACTTGTAATTCAACCGGCGATACATCATCAGGGCCTTGCGACTTAAAGTTATCGAAACTTCTTATCACACAAAGGATTTTCGGGTCAGACACAATTTCCCTAATAGCCTCCGACAAATGCATATCAGAGACAACCTCTTCCGGCGTCTGTCATAATATCCCTTATGAAAATGACACTAAAGAAAACGTAAGCAAACAATGAATATAATAAAGAAACAAGTTGACATCCTTAATGGCAAAAATATGTCAACTGATTGCTTTCCGCATCTTTGTTTAGTGCAAATGCAAATTTGCCCATGAACATTCCATTAAGGAACAGGGGCAAACTTTTAACATATCAATGAGTGATGTTCGATTCTAGTTTAAGCTCAATAATAAAGGGCTCCATTTTTATGGCTGAGTCCGAACGGCATGCCACAGTGCGACACTTCTTTAGGGATAAGTTTTTACAAAGCAAAGTACCTCACAAATGTAGCCAGCATTAGTTCTCGCCAGGATTCGAACCCAGGCGTTCAGCGTCATAGACGTGCTATGATAGCCTCCATCCTTATTTAGTGAATCCTGTGAACAATGCTGAAATAAAGCTTTATTCTTTAACCGATTTCGCTGAAATTTAAAACTGTGAGTTATTTTAAGCCTCCAGACATCTGACCTAAATATGGTTTATATCGGACTTTATTTAGATATAGCTGCCATATAGACCGATCTGCCGTTAAAGGGTCTGAAGCCCATAAAAGCTTTAATGTTTAACCGATTTCGCTGAAATTGGAAACGGTGAGTAGTTTTGGGCCTCCCGACAACTGAGCCAAATATGGTGCAGATCGAACTACATATAGATATAGCTGCCATATAGACCAATCTCCCGATTAAGGGTCAGAAGTCCATAAAAGCTTTTGGTGCCATATAGAACGATCTCTTGATTTAAAGTCTTGGCTCAATATAAAGAGCATTTATTATTCGTTTTCGTTGAAATTTAAAGCAGTGGCTTATGTTAGGCTTTTCGACATCTCTGTCCTATATTGTTCAGATCGGTTTATATTTGGATATAGCTGCTACAAGGACCAATATTTTTGTGATGTGTGTAGTACGAGTCCTTTCGGCACCTCTTTATAAAGTGTATTCGAAATAATGTTTTAAACTCATATAAACTCCCCATTCATCTTTTTTGGGCTAGGGTTGCCATTTATATTTCGGGATTAGAGAGCAAACAAACACAAATATTTATCATTGAAAATAGCTTTATTGTTTTTAAAAATATTTGCTTTGGGGGAACTACGACCTCGGTTTAATTAATCATACCATAGGTAAACACTGATCCTTGATGGAGCAGCATCGCCAAAAATTTAATAAAGTTCATCGATGCACGTCGAAAGTTGTAGAAAATAATCGCACGAAAATTTTCATAATTTAATTCCATTTTTTGGGCGAGATGAATCATTTAAGTTACTGTAAAAAACACAAATAGCGCTTATATGTCAAAACGTTCTGAGTACGTATAACCTCAAAATTGTCAATCTTTACGATAGAGCTGTCAGTTGGCAGATTGCAACACAATGGTTGTCCAATCCCGATATATAAAAGGCAGCAGTATGTTGTCGAAACTAAACAAGAAGCGGAGCACTTTTAAGGCAAATGACGTTTGTTACTTTTTTTTCCATAATCGATCCGTAATAAACAGCGGAAACTTATGAACACAGCTAAAACATTCACAATAAAACACCCATGTCTGTCAATAATTATATGCCTAAAAGTATGCTTTTATTGAAACTATGAACATAGCCAATAACTGTGACTAAATTGCTTGCCTAAAAGTATGCTTTATGTTTCAATTACACTCTCCAACTAACATTTTCAAAGAGGATAGAAATAACGAAGGAATTTAATTTCTTTCAACATTTTACAGCAAATGTCAAGCTTATAGGCGCCGTTATTTATTTTATAATTTTTCAAAGCGAAAATTAAGTAATTCAAATTTACAGCAAAAAGAAAAATAAGATAGGTACACATATTAACTGCCGAATCCCTATATTCGTCAACAAAGAGCATAGAAATAACAAAGGATTTTAGTTTCTCTCAAAATTTTACAGTAAATGTCAAACTTATAGGTGTCTGTTACTATTTTATTTTTCTTCAAAGCCAGCAGCTCTGACGAAAAAATTTAAAAAAAATCTAATTTACACCAAAATGAAAAGAAATAAAAGAAAGAAAGATAAACATAATGGAAGTTACGACTGCGGGCATTTTGAACATGAAAACGAGAGCAGAATTCTGCTTACGGCATGTTCTTATATAACTTTACTTTACTTATAAAGGGTGATTTTTTTGAGGTTAGGATTTTCATGCATTAGTATTTGACAGATCACGTGGGATTTCAGACATGGTGTCAAAGAGAAAGATGCTCAGTATGCTTTGACATTTCATCATGAATAGACTTACTAACGAGCAACGCTTGCAAATCATTGAATTTTATTACCAAAATCAGTGTTCGGTTCGAAATGTGTTCATTCACCGTTCAGCGATGAGGCTCATTTCTGGTTGAATGGCTACGTAAATAAGCAAAATTGCCGCATTTGGAGTGAAGAGCAACCAGAAGCCGTTCAAGAACTGCCCATGCATCCCGAAAAATGCACTGTTTGGTGTGGTTTGTACGCTGGTGGAATCATTGGACCGTATTTTTTCAAAGATGCTGTTGGACGCAACGTTACGGTGAATGAACACATTTCGAACCGAACACTGATTTTGGTAATAAAATTCAATGATTTGCAAGCGTTGCTCGTTAGTAAGTCTATTCATGATGAAATGTCAAAGCATACTGAGCATCTTTCTCTTTGACACCATGTCTGAAATCCCACGTGATCTGTCAAATACTAATGCATGAAAATCCTAACCTCAAAAAAATCACCCTTTATAATCTCATATATCTTTATTCACAAGCGCCACCAACAAGTATATGTGCGAAGTTCAAATTCAAATTATCTATATATAATTTATCCAGGATTCACTAATGTTGGTTAGCCCAAAAAGTAATTGCGGATTTTTCATAAAGTAGGCGTTGACAAATTTTTTCACAGCTTGTGACTCTGTAATTGCATTCTTTCTTCTGTCAGTTATCAGCTGTTACTTTTAGCTTGCTTTAGAAAAGAAGTGTAAAAAAGTATATTTGATGAAAGTTCATTCTAAGTTTTATTAAAAATGCATTTACTTTCTTTTAAAAAATCCGCAATTACTTTTTGGGCAACCCAATAGAAGGTTAAGTCACTTGCGAAGACATAAAGTGGATAGGCCCCATGAACATCATTAAGGATGTCAAATCTGCCGACTGAAAATGTCATCAATTGGTAGAACAGAGAATGAATGTAAAAAGAGAACGAGTTGACGTCCTTAATGCCAAGTACTGCCAAAAATTAAAAAAATATACGCGACTGATAGCTCGGCTTAACCTTATTCAGTGAATCTGGTAATTTATGTATGCATATATTCAAATCAATTCTAAAGCCTAGCACTGACTTCGACTTTCCTCCCGACCAACTGTCAAAACGCAATATAGAAAAATGGTGACGAAGAAAATGCGAACACATTCTGTAGAAGTGGTACGAGCTCTATGAGCAAAATAGTTGCTGTTGTTATTGTAATCGCCACATTTTCATGTGGAGTTGGCGACCCACGTCAAGCTCCTGTAGGTGAGCAAGCTCGTTTCGGTCAAAATTGACCGATCGCTGCGGGAACAGAGTGGCCATTGGTTATTTAAAGGCGCCAATTACTCGCCTTGTCATAACGAGCATCATTTGCACTCTATATTTGTGCAAGAGCAGGTGCCACCCGGCCTCTTACTGAGACTCTCCGCTCGTTACCGCTGATTATCCGCGACTGCCTCAATGTTCCAGCCAGCAAAATGGTAGCGATTTATCGTTATTCGATTATTCGTAGCCTTTCAAATAATCGTACAATTGAAAACACGACAGAACTACCAGGTTGTGTACCGTAAACAGTTGAATACAATTTTTTCTTGCGGAGTATACTGTCTTTCAACGAGTTTTGGTTGTGCGTGCGATACATATACAAACAACGAAAAATAGCGCGAACTAGTAACGAACACAAAATCAGAGTTGAACTAATCACTGATTTTGACAGATAGTGAACTCAATATTTTGTTGTTGGGCAACTGCCACTACTTTTACATGAATATATCTTGATTGAAAATGACACATTTTCAAATAAACAAATAATCGAATAATTAAGGAGGTTAATCAATTAATTGTTTGGAAGTCATTTGTCTGCATTTTTTCGATTATTTGGGGAATATTTGGACGAAATTTCTTTCGATTGTGATGAAAACTTTTTACTTTAGTTCAAAAAGGAAGATCAAATAATCGAAGCCGTCATACCTATATGAAAAATATTTGTAGATTAAAAGTACGTTTACATCGGCCACTAAATCCGGATTGATGGTCTTTTTGAGATTTAATTGTTTAATCTAAATTTAATTAATAAAATTAATTTAATTTAATAATCTAAATCCTTTGTTTATTGGCAGGTTTCACCATAAATAAGTAAATCCGAATTTGCTGAATAATCGATAACAGTACCAAAATATGCAACTGTTTTTAAGAATTGCGTATGGATGTGTGTGATATGCACATTCATGTTTACGTATCTATGGCAAATCGGACAAAAATTGTGGTTTGTAAGGACTCAAGAAGTCAAATCGGGAGATCGGTTTATATGGGAGCTATATCAGGTTATAGACCGATTTGGACCGTACTGGACACAATTGTTGGAAGTCATAACAGAACACTACATGCTAAATTTCAGCGAAATCTGTTAAAAATTCGGCTAGTAATCGTTCAAGAAGGCAAATCGGGAGATCGGTTTATATGGGAGCTATATCAGGTTATAGAGCGATTTGAACCGTCCTTAGCACAGTTGTTGAAAGTCATAACAGAATACTACGTGCGAAATTTCGGCCAAATCGGACAAAAATTGTGGCTCCAGGGGCTCAAGTAGTCAATTTGGGTGATCGGTTTATACGGGACCTATATCTAAATCTGAACCGATATGGCCCATTTGCATTCCCCAACTACCTACATCAATAGTAAGTATCTGTGCAAAATTTAAAGCGGCTAGCTTTACGCGTCCGACCGCTATTGTGATTTCGACAGACATGGCCACATCGACTCAGAACGTCGAGACGGAAAATATACTTTATGGGGACTTACACGAATACTTCGAGGTGTTACAAACGGAATGAATAGATTATTATACCCCCATCACTTAAAAAAACAATTCTCATCCGAAAATAAAAAAGCAAGTGCAAAAAAACAACGGAGTACATCTATGCCGCTCAACAAAACTTAATGTCTCATTCCTCTGCTTGCTTTGGCTTCATATGGCACTCATTTGAGTGGTGTTCATTTGCAAACAACCGTGCGTTGTTCCGTCCGTCGACCAAATTGAAAATTACATCCACTGAACGATTACTAAAACGTTCGATCATCTCTCACACTATTGTATATGTGCGTATGTTTCTAGCCAACTTTGTGTTTATGTGGCATTCGATACAGAGAATTTCTTTGGCCAAAGTGGCTATTAAGTGCCAAATTTGGGTCTCATGCAGTTCTCTGGTGTTGATACATAAGGTTGCGGAAACACCGTTGGCTGTGATAGAGGCGGCGTTAACTTCACATAAGACAATTTATTGTGTGAAAACAGTAACATATCGTTAAAAAAAACAATGAAAATGTTTAAAACGAGCTTTTATTAATTTTGTTACTTGTAAAACTTTTTCAAATGGGTGTTACCGTTTGCTTTGTTTACTGTGGAGATGGTAAAATATGATCGACTGTTCGATTTTTTCTTCTCCGAAATCGATAACTTTTTGACAACTTACGATCGTAAGCCATCATCCAGTTATAGTTTACGGAACGGAATTAATCTTTGAAAACTCGCTCGATAACGGATGCGAGAATTAGGCCCCTGATAAACTTATTTACTTACTTTAATTGGCTATGACAGGACATTTGTTACACTTGCCGAACGTAAAATAGCGTTCCAAGCGCCTCGATCTTCTGCGCTCATTTTAAAATAACTAACATCAAATTTCGAGGTGTCTCCCACCACTTGACCTTTCCATCGGGCTTTTGGTTTTGCCAGTTTGGGTGTACCACCGCGTTTGCCTTCAAAAGACTTCTTTGCTGCTTCATCCATTCTGACAACATGACCTAGCCAACGCAGCCGTTGTGTTTTGATGCGTGTAACTTTGCTATCGTCGTCATACAGCTCATGGTTCATATGTCGCCTATATCCTATATTAACGCAAATTGGTCCATATATTTTACGAAGAATCTTTCTCTCAAATACACCAAGCATTGTCCCATCTGCTTTCACAAGTACCCATGCCTCAGAACCATATAACAACACGGGTATTTTAGTGTCATTTATGGTGTAATCTACGTCTGCCGTGAGGTGGCCTTGTTTCTAAACTGCTTTCTTAGTCGAGTATTATTCTTCTTTGCCAGTATTATTCCTCGATTTATCTCAAAATTGGTCTCATTCGTTTCGGTTACGGCGGTGCCGAGGTATATAAAGTTTCTCCATTTTCTTTATCTGATCAGTTGTACAAAGCGTTTTGGGAGTTGAAACCATCCATTTTGCTTTATCTCCATTTACTGCCAGACCCATTTTTACTGACTCTCTTTCGATTCTTTCAAAGATAGCAGTCACTACAGACCTATGATATCGATGTAGTCGGCATAGGCGAGTAGCATGTCTTCTTTTGTGAGTAGTGTGCCTTATCTATTCACATCTGCATCGCATATAATCTTCTCCAGCAGGATATTAAAGAGATTACACAATAAACTGTCTCCTTTTCTGAAACTTCGTTTGGTATTGAATGGTTCGGAGAGATTCTTTCCTATTTTTACTGAGCAACGTTTATCAGCAAGTGTCATCCTGCAGAGCCTTATTAATTTTGCAGCGATACCAAACTTAGACATGGCTTGAAATACGTTTGAACTTTAAGGGGTATCGAAAGCGGCTTTGTAGTCAACAAAGAGATGGTAGGTGTTGATTTGTCCTTCTCTGGTCTTTTCTATGTTTTGGAGGATTGGTCTGGTCTGGTCAATGTTGGATTTACCAGGTCTAAAGCCGCATTGACAGGGCTCAATTATCTTAATGACTTTAAGTTTTATACTTTCATACAGTGCGCTCGAGAGCATCTTGTATGACTAATTTATCTGTAGTTGGCACATTCCGTCTTGTCTCCTTTCTCATCGGGTATGCTTTCTTCTAGCCAGATTGCGCAGACAAGCTGATGCAGCGGGTAACCCGTCGGCTCCTGCTGCCTTGTTGTTCTTCAGTCGGATCACTGCTACTTGGACCTCATTCTGACTAGGAGGTAAACATTCTATACCATCATCATTGATTGTTCTGCGGTATCCTCTTCGCCGCCAACGTCGGACAGTAGCAGTTAGGTAAAATGTTCTTTCCATATCCGCAGTATGCTATCTGTGTCAGTTACCAGATTTCCTTCTTTGTCTCTGCAGGAGGATATGCCTGCACCAAAGCCATCGGTTTGATGTTTAATTCTTTGGTAGAATTTCCAGACTTCATGCTTAAGCCTGTACATCTCAATTCGCTCACACTCACGTCTTTACATTTCCTTTTTCTTTCTGCGGAATAGACGTTTTTCCTCTCTCCTTTTTTCCCGATACCTCTCCTTCATCAGGCGCTTTGTTACTGATTGCAGGGTTGCTCTATGTGCCGCATTCTTGGCTTCAGTAGCATCTCGACACTCTTGGTCGTGCCATGGGTTTCTTGGGGTAGGCTTCCGGTGCCCAAGTACGGATTTCGCAGCATTTTTCATGGAGTGGACAATAGTTTGACACTGCGCGATTATATCATCATAACAAGAGTGCTTTCATCAAGCAGTTGGGTTAGTCGAGTGGCGTATGCTGCTGCCATCTGTTGTGTTTGCAGCTTTTCAATGCCCAGCTTCAGTCCAGTGTCAGATCGTACTTTCCTTGCAAACGGGTGCAAACCCTTGCTGCAACAAGGTAATGATCCGAGTTTTTATATTCGTTTCACGGATTGATCGTACATCTAACACGCCGGATGAATGCCTTCCATCTATCACAACGTGATCAATTCGGTTCCTCGTGTTTTGATCGTGTGACAGCCATATGGCTTTGTGAATATTTTTATGTTGAAATCTGGTGTGAAATCTATCAGCCTCAACCCATTACTCGACGTTATCTCGGGACAGCTAAACTTTCCGACTGTTGGACCAAAAATGTCTTCCTTCCCTATCTTCGCATTCAAATCTCCCAGAACGATTTTAATATTATGGGCGGGGCAACGGTCATATTCTCTATCTAGGCGCTCGTAGAAAAGATCCTTGGTCTGCCCGCTCGTCCTTGTCTTCCGTCGGGGCATGGGCACAAATAAGGCTGATTTTGAAAAATTTGGCTTTTATGGGGATTGGTGCTAACCTCTCATCCACCGGGGTGAAGCTGAAGACAAGGTGTTTCAAGGTGCCCCTGATAAAGCTCCCGTTTTTAGCACGTTTTTACCTGTTCCGTCTATTTTACGACGATTCTCCCAAACAACTGTTTGTTTTCCCATTCTCAACGCTTTCATTGGTTTTTGGTGGGATAAATATAATTTCTCACCCTTCTTTGTAAAGAAGCATATGGTCTGCCTTGTGCATTTTTATTTCATTTGATCCTCTTTTTTTGCTGTCTTTGAAAGCCTTACTTAAATTTCCCTACAGAAAATTTTATGCAACTCAAACCTTTTTTTTCATTTAAGGAGAGCAATGAAAAATATACCAATATATTTATTTCTAAATAAATAAGAATGTGTGTGTGTGTGTATGCATACATTTATGTAATAGATAATTCATCAAATGTTTAAAAACTAGAAGATACATACATACATACATACATACTTAATAAACCTACTGCTTACACATTATGAGTAGTCGGCGCACCTAATTCTAAGTTCAGAAAATGATTCTTCTTTAGCTAAAAGCAAAAGCCTAAGCAAAGAAAAACAATGCAAGATCTCTTACTTAAGCCTGCAGCATGATAAAGACATTATATATCTAAAATGTAAAAATTAATACAATCATTTACGTGAGGAAGGAGTCCATATTTGTTTTTATTCATTCATTAACTATGGAAATGAGTCAACAAAACTTAAGTACAAGAATGTGTGTGTGTGTGTGTGTGTGTAGAAAGAGAACAAAGAATTGAACAGTGCAAGAGCAATAAGAGACGACTGACTGTCTGCATTACAATACTACCCCCCCAATAGAACCATTGGAAAATAGTGTTAAGGGCTCGATTATGGAGTGCAATTCAATTGTAGTTGAAAATTAACTAAAGTTGGGTTGCAAAACACAAATGGAAATATCCATAACAACGCAACTTAAGTTGGTTTGCAGTACATAATCGACCCATAAGTGTTATTAACCTTATCTAAGATATTAGGAACAACCATTAATTTCAAGAACATAATTTTAGCTCAATTTAGGTTTACCAATTTTCGAAAAGTTTTTAATTAAAATTTACAACAAATTACAAATTCGTTAGGAAATTTAAGCTTTTAGCCATACATTCACCCTCGAACATTTCATTAAGGAACAGTTGGGCATACTAAATTTAGCCATACATTATAATAATAATTTTTGGAGGAAAATGAAATCAATTTTGGTCTACAAAACTGACTTACTGTCATAGAAGTGGTTGTTGTTTTTGTTGGTGTTGCGCAGGCGGCCATTTGCCACATCTAAGATTCGTACAAATTTACTTAAAATATAAAAATCTCTTTTTCTTTATAAGTTTTTCACTGTAATGATGAACATAAAATCACATTTGAAGAAGCAACAATTTTCAAAACCTCTTAGAAAACTAGAAGGCTTTCAGTTCATGGCCAAGGTTTTGAATGCCTTGAAACAAATAAAAAATACATTGTAAAAGTGCCCAAATAATTTGGTGTGTGTGTGTAAGTGAGGTGTTTATAAAATACATGTGTAAGTGCCAGAAACCCACAGTTACATTTTTTTGTATACCAAAACAACAAAAACAAAACATCCTTTGATATCTATTAAAGGAGGTTTTGTCTAATTTACAATATGGTGATACCAAAGGAAGGCTGCTAATCTATATATTAGCACTTCTAAACACAGCAAAAATAATTTTGGTATTCTAAAGTATAAGCGTTTGTTGGTTTGATTGCTATCACTTAGCTGTGTATTTTTAGAGATGTTTTGTTTTGTTTCATTTTGCTTCTGCTTCCGCTTTCTCATAAATTAATGCTTACAAACGAAAAATCCTTAAAAACTTAAGCAGGCCTTCGATTGGCATCGATGGCCCCCATAAACCCCCCGTTCAGCAGTACAATGTATTTTCAATTTTATTTGCTGCTTAACTTTCTTCTAATGTAATCATGTTTTTTATAAAGAAATTTATATTCCGATTTGTTGTGTACATAATTCTCGAAATCATCTGCAAGGGAAGAGACAAAAACACAAAATTTATTCAAGTGTTTAATGTTTTTTTTTCTAATTATTTACCAAAGGTTATGTTGCCCTTGCTTGTCGTATCAATGGCCACATATAAGGCATTTATTTGATCTGCTGTTAGTTTGGGCGTATGCCTTAAGATTTTAGCGAATTCTTGTCGAGAAATTTGGTCGCCTTGTTCGGTGTAAAGCTGAAAATAAAAAAAGGAATTCTTTTAATTAGCAGAGAAAAGTTATCCAATGACGAATTTGAAAAAAAAAATTAAAGTAAAGCAAAAGTCGGGCTGTGCCGACTATTTGTAAATACCATACCATACCCTATGAGTGTGAATTGAACGATATATGGCAGCTATATCACTTTAGCGCAGAGGTTAGCATGTGCGCCTATGACGCTGGAAGCCAGCGTTCGAATCCTGACGAGAATAATCATAAATAAAAAGTTTCAGCGGTGGTTATCCCCTCCTAAGCTGGCGACATTTATGAGGTACTTTGTCAGGTAAACACTTCTCAATTACTGCCTTAAAGATAACAACTATTTTAACTACGACAATGAAATATACCACCAGATATTTGGAATGTCAATCGGAAACTCTCTTTCCCCTACAATAGAAGATATAGTTCTAGATTCAATAAAAACAACACCACAATAAAATTCATATATGTTGATGACATGCTATTGATAATTAAGAAGGATGACTTAGAAAGGTACATGACATTTTTAACAAATTTAACCAGAAAATACAATTTACATTTGAAATAGAAAAGGTCAATCATATAGCATATCTGGATACAAAAATATGGAGAAATTACACCTCAATACAATTTGATTGGTACCAGAAGCCTATGGCATCTGTTAAGATTATGAATTACAACAGCACACAACCAAAATCACAGATAATCAACACCGCTAAAAGTTTTATCACCGCATCAGTGACGAACAATTCCATCAAGACAATTTCAAAACAATAAACAAGATATTAAAAAACAATAGTTTTCCACTAAAAAACAAACAAAAATTGTAAAAATGTAATGATCTCGCCCTAACAGGCAAAAAAACTTAATAAATAAACTTTTCGACGAAATAGAACGCTAACTAAACAGTACTTATGGCAACCCTACAACGAATAAAGAAATCAAACGATATTATAGCTTCAAATACATCCCTGGATTAACAGATAACAAAAGCTTAAGAACTTTAATGAACAAAACAAACAACATAAAATATGCATACAGAGCGAAATTAACAAACAACAAAATATTCTCCAACGTCAAAACTCCAATCGACAAACAACAACAAATCAATATTGTTTACGAAATAGAATGTAAGGGAACTGATGAACAAAGCTGTGACTTACGCTGCAAACAAGAATGGGAGAACACAGAGCTGACATTGGAAAAGGAACACAGAAAACAGCTTTGACGCTACATATTTTGAAAAGTGGACATAGGGCAGGCTTAGAAAATGTCAAAATATTAGATAAAGAAAACAAAGCGAGAAAGAGATACACCTTAGAAAGCTTAAGCATACAATAAAAAATAGATAGGACGATTAACTTGAAAGAGGATGCAAACAATATAAGTATAAGTTACCGTATTGCAATATAAAAATCTGTGATATTTAAATTAAAGTTACCTCTAATATAATTAATGTCATGTTGTTAATGAATGTTCTACTGACGAAAAAATTCATGTGAATATATCCTAATTTATGAAGATTTGAAATTAATGTAAAGTTCTAATTAAATAGACGTATCCCCGAAGATGTCAACAAAAATTGACGAAACGTTGGGACAAATGAAATAAAAAGGAATTTTTATTTACGGAACTTAAGTCTAAAGAGCTTAAGATAAAATTCAATACAATCTAATTGAGCCAAGAAAATCTGAATACATCAAATGATTTTGATTTTTCAGCCAAAACCGATGGTCATGTGTAAAAGTGACGCATACACGCATCATGATTTGCCATGTAAACTGGCCTTTAGTAGATTTAAGGCGGTGAGACGTAATTGACAACACTGCGTCGTTACCCGGCACAAGAAGTGTAAACAAAGAATCCAAGCAAAAATTAAAAAAAAGGTATTGATTAAAAAGGGTCAAGATACTAAGAAAGGGTCAAAATGACCCTAAGGGTCACAACGGTAACGCTGGCCATAGTGTTTTTAGGCGTCTAAGTTAAAAATTGTTTAACGTTGCTTTATTGACACTTGTTTGCAGAGTTGCATTTTTCTTTATATAGGCGCTACACACATACAGCAACAGACAACCATTGCACTGCCTACTATTTAGTGAATAGGTGAAAGCATGTAATCTTTTGGTGGCATAGCCTTAGGTAGATCTACATGATCTAGAGCGTGAGGTTCAGCGCTACGAGAGAGAACCTCTAGATCAAGCGACATATCAAACAGGTCTAGACAACATTCATGTAGACACGGTAGCAGAAGCGGTATATAGCTACCGGGTGAATGGAGAACTACCGCCGCCTCCCATTGCACCTGAAGAAATTGACCTCCCTCGGCAAACCAGAGTAGTTTCGGCTCAATTACGTTCCGGCAGATGCAACCGCATCAACTCATTCCGAGTAAGGATTGATGCCGACATGCAAGATGTACATGCCACGATACACGTCACCTGTTTAACTGCCCACCCAGACCCACTCAACTCTGACCCAGATCCCTCTGGACTCACCCCATCTTAGTCGCAGAGTTCCTTGGTCTTGACACTCTACATAATCAAGCAGACAAAAAATAGAACACAACAACAACACGTTTTGTGCAAAATTTTTTTCGGTCTTGAAATAATTCATACAATCGAATATTGTCCGTCTGCGGATCATATAGTAATCTGTTTCTATTAAAAATAGAAAAACAAAAAATCTTTTTTTATATCTTTATCTAAAGATAAATGTAAATAAGTTTATTTATTGGGTTGCCCAAAAAGTAATTGCGGATTTTTTAAAAGAAAGTAAATGCATTTTTAATAAAACTCAGAATGAACTTTAATCAAATATGCTTTTTTTACACTTTTTTTCTAAAGCAAGCTAAAAGTAACAGCTGATAACTGACAGAAGAAAGAATGCAATTACAGAGTCACAAGCTGTGAAAAAATTTGTCAACGCCGACTATATGAAAAATCCGCAATTACTTTTTGGGCAACCCAATATATATACCTTGTTTCTGATATATAAAAATCAAATTGTGTTTGTTTGTCGGATTGTTTGTTTGTTTGTGTGTTCCTTATAGACTCACAAACGGCTGAACCGATTTTCATGAAAATTTCACTGATGGTGCATAATGATCCCGTGATCCCAAAATTTTTTGATATCTGAAGGGGGGCGGACCCTCCCCTTACCCTAATTTTCGGAAACACCAGATCGAAATATTGTATGCTCTCTTATAGTAACCTAAAAATACAAATTTGGTATCCAAATTTCGGATGGGGTACCTAAGACGCCGCCCACCCCCAAAACCTACCAAATATATATATTGACTTCATGCAATATGGGACTCAAATGAAAAGTTAGAGGAACCACCCCAATCCCCAAAACTCCCCCCAAACAGGGCTTATTTACTGACCAGAAGAATACAAATCTGATATCCAAATGTGGGGCCAATTGTTTGGGGGGCCGCCCAAAAACAACCCCTAAAGAGGACGTATTTACGATCATAGCAATATGGGGCTCAAATAAAAGGTCTTTTGGAGTAAAGAACAAATTTGCCCATGGGGCCACCCCACCCCCATAACACCATCCATATAGAACGTTTTAATTGACCATTCCAACATGGGGCTGTAATAAGAGGTATTTTAGACCAGAGTAGACTACAAATCTGACCAACTGCCTAGGGGACGTCCCACACCCATAACAACCCCCCAAATAGGACGCATTTGTATACCATGACACTTTGGGTCTTGAAGGGAGTGGATCTCGATATTGATAGTTTTTAGGGCCCATACCCCAAACCGTAGATATTTGCTGACTTTTGCAATAAGGGGTTTAAATGAAAGGTAGATGAGATTAGAAGACTTATTTGAAGTCCAATTTTGAAGGTGTGATATGGGGTTCAAATAAATGATGTTTGAGAGTAGACCACGAAGCTGATATATTTTCAGGGCAGTGTTTGGGGGACCACCTCATTCCCCAAAACATCCCTAATTCGGGCATATTTTCCGACCACGTCAATGTGGACTCAAATTTTGGGGCCAAGTGTTTGAGGAAGCCTCATCCCTCAAACTCCCCATAAACCAATGGTAATATGGGGTTTAAATAAATGGTATTTGAGAGAAGAACACGATGCTGATATTTTTTCAGGGCCACGTGTCTAGGTGACAACCTCAACCCCGAAAAAACCCTAAATCGGACAACATGACAATATCGAGCTAAAATAAAGACTTTTAAGAATGGAGTATATCTAACACCCCCGACGTTAATGACCCAAAACCATCCGAGCGAATTCATAGACCGATAAACCATATGAGATTCAGATAAAGATATTTAGACAAGCGATATAGATAAACTATTTTCGTAGCATGGTATTTCATTAAAAGCTCTTTGATTATCGAAAATAACTATTCAAAGGATAATTTTGTTCCACATAAAGTAAAAGAAAGCGTAGCGGATCGGGCCCGGTTTAGCTAGTATTGTATGTAATTCACAATCCTAAAAGGCCATTTGTCATTCAAAAACTCAGTGATTACTACTTTCGAGGTATAGATATAAATATTTATGTTACTTTTTATAGTCCCACTAAACACGTGCCAATCATCTAAGCGGAAAGTAATAAAAATAAAAAATTATATTCTCTTAACTTACCTTTGTTATGGCTTTTAAATACTCAATGGTCTCAGCATTATTCATCTTACAAAATAATGAACATAAAAGTAGATTTTTTAAACTAACTGTGCCCGTATGACGCTGAAATGATAAAAAAAAAAACAATAAATTGGTAAAAAAAAATAATAATAAAAATTAACTCTCGAATACTTACATAATCCAATACTGCAAACAAACGTTGTAAATGGGGATTTTTTAAATTAACTTGTAGTAATTCCGAGAATGTCAAAAAGTCTAATTTATCACGATTTGGTATGGTTGAGAATGTTTCAGTCAATTCAAGAATGCGTTCTGAGTTAATAAGACTGAAAATAAAAGAAAGGAAAAATAAATTAGTCTACAACGACCACAAGAAGCTTCAATTTTGGCTTTTTTGGTAGAAATTTCCATCCAACCGATATCATTGTAAAATGCAAAAAAGTTTGCTAATTTTGCCCATGAACATGCCACTAAGGAACAGGGCCAAACTTCTCACATATCAATGAGGGCAGTCCGATTCAAGTTTAAGCTTAATGCTGAGGGGCCTTCTTTTCATAGCTGAGTCCGAACGGCGTGCCGCAGTGCGACACCTCTTTGAAGAGAAATTTTACATGGCATAGTACCTCACAAATGTTGCCAGCATTAGAAGGAGAAAACCACCGCTAAAAATTGTTTCCTGATAGTCTCGCCAGGATTCGAACCCAGGCGTTTTGCGTCATAGGCGGACATGCTAATCTCTGCGCTACGGTGGCCTCCATTATCCGATATCATTGCTTCCACCTTATATTTGGTCTGTACATGCTCTGTGTTTCAAAGCATGACAGCTGTGCAGTGGTGGTTTGCTCAATCACATCGGCTTCTTTAAATTGCAGAGCATATGCAGACCAAACATAGAGTGGTAGCTTTTAAATACTCAACTAAATTCATGTTTTATGTTTTCTTAACCCCTTTTCCAACTCACTTTAATATATCTAAAGTCCTTTCGATTTCAACAATATCACCAGATAAGGGTATTTTTAATTCACGCGCTCTGGTCATCACAATGACATCTTCAAAAGAGTATTCTGAGGTGGGAACGCCCAAGGCTCTGAAATTAATAAGAAAAATAACGGCAAATACTTTAGGAATTTATTCAAATGATTTCAAAAATTTCCTGCGACTCACTTGGCCATAACTTCTCGCACATTTTTGGCATACAAATTTGGATTGGCCTTCTCCTCTTCGGATGGATAATAAACTGGTAAAAATTCGATTTCACAACGATTATAAAAACTCGCCATAGTCAACCAGAGTAGCCGCAATCTGCATATAAAATGCAAAAGAATGAAAAATACAAATGGAATTCTTTGCCTTTATGTTTATGTCAGCTATGTATACTTACACTCCTGGCCCATCCCAGGTCCAGGTAAATGTATCATATTTATTTGGATATTTCAATAAAACCGGTTGTACTGGCACACCCGGATAAAAGGCTCCGCCTTTAAATTTTATCAACGCTTGACGATTTGTACAAGTACCCTCGGCAAATATGGCCACCTGTGGCCAATCCTCCGAGGATCGTGCCCGATCTACTATTTCACGTATGGTATTCTGACGTGAATTGGGATCTTCACGCTGCACATAGATGGGCTGGGCGTAATTGATGATTTCTAAAAGAAAGAAGAAAAAGCAACAATTAGAATGTGAAAGACATTTTTTTTTTTTGAGATAAGAAAAAACCTTTGTGAATAATGGAAGAACACACAAAAATAGGAGTCACGCTTAGCATGAATCGGATACCATTCATTTTTTATTCGCATTTATCATTCACCCCGCAAAGGTGAATAATTGTATTTTATCTCTTTCTCTCTTGCTCTTTTATCTAATCTCTCTCCCTCTATCTCTCTACAGAGATGATGTTATTGTTGCTGTAGCAACTTGTTATGCCTTATCCTTACTTTAATGCTTGGATTCTGTTAAATATCCAGATATAAGAATTTTGATATTTCGTCAAGCTCCTGTAGGTGAGCAAGCTAGTTTCGGTCCAAAAGACCGATCGCCGCTGGAAAAAAGTGGTCATGTGAAACCATGCACAGATCCCTTTTTTGTGCATCCCGAGTGCGACAGGGTTAAGGAGGAGAGCCATTCGTGGTCTCCGAGCCGATGAACAGCCATCACAATTTACCGCGAAGTTACGAATGTCATCCGTGGCGCCAAATCATCTAAGGTGTTAGGCCCCGACGGAATCTCTACATTGATGTTGAAGAATCCGAATTCACCTGGAGTTGAGTACCTTACTACCATCCTCAATCTATCTTTGAACACTCTTATAGTTCCGGATGTCTAGAAAATGGGCAGAGTGATCTACTGATCCCTTCACTCAACAGTAGTACAGACGCTTGAGGCATTACTCCTCCCGAGCCTCGTAGGAGAATTTTCATTCGCTGAGCATCACCATGGATTCCGATGACTGCATAGCACAACAACTGCTTTATTTATATGTGAGCTGTATCAAGCTATAGATCGATTCACACCATATTGGACACGTATGTTGAAGGTCACGGAAGAAGCCGTTGCACAAAATTTCTGCCAAATCAGATGAGAACTGCGCCCTCTAGAGGTTCAAGAAGACAGGTTATGTACAGATTTGCGCCATATTTAGCACAGTTATTGGAAGTCATATTGGGTTGAAGTTGATGATGACCAAATCAAAGCATTAATCGAATTGGATCGTCATGTAACTGAGCGTGAGATAGGAGAGAAGTTAAATATACCAAAATCAACCGTTCATTATCACATAAAAAGTCTTGTACTGGTGAAAAAGCTTGATATTTGCGTACCACATGTATTGAAAGAATTCATTCAACAAACAGAATCAACGCTTGTGATATGCACCTTAAACGCAATGAATTCGATCCGTTTTTAAAACGAATCATAACTGGAGATGAAAAATGGATTGTTTACAACAATGTTAGTCGAAAACGATCATGGTCCAAGCATGGTGAACCAGCTCAAACCACTTCAAAGGCTGATATCCACCAAAAGAAGGTTATGCTGTCTGTTTGGTGGGATTGGAAGGATGTGGTATATTTTGAGCTGCTTCCAAGGAACCAAACGATTAATTCGGATGTTTACTGTCAACAATTGGACAAATTGAATACAGCCATCAAGAAGAAGCGACCAGAATTGGTCAATCGTAAAGGTGTCATATTCCACCAGGACAACGCTCGACCGCACACATCTTTGGTCACTCGCCAAAAACTGAGTGAGCTTGGCTAGGAACTTTTGATGCATCCACCATATAGCCCTGACCTTGCACCATCAGACTACCATTAATTTCGATCTTTGCAGAACTCCTTAAATGGTAAAACTTTCGGCAATGATGAGGCTATAAAATCGCACTTGGTTCAGTTTTTTGCAGATAAAGGCCAGAAGTTCTATGAGCGTGGAATACTAAATTTGCCAGGAAGATGGCAAAAGGTTATCGAACAAAATGGCAATTATATATTTGATTAAAGTTCATTCTAAGTTTTATTAAAAATGCATTTACTTTCTTTTAAAAAATCCGCAATTACTTTTTGAGCAACCCAATAACAAAACACCAACAATTTCAGCCAAATCGGATGAGAATTGCGACCTCCAGCGGCTCAAAAAGTCAAGATCCAAGATCGGTATATATGGCAGCTATGAACCAATTTAAATCATACTTAGCACAGTTATTGGAAGTGATACCAAAACACCACATGCAAAATTCCAGCCAAATTGGATAAGAATTGCGCCCTCTAGAGGCTTAAGAAGTCAAGACCCAAGATCGGTTTATATGGCAGATATATCAAAACATGGACCGATTTGGCCCATTTACAATCCCAACCGACCTAAACTAATAAAAAGTATTTGTGGAAAATTTCAAGCGCCTAGCTTTTCTCCTTTGAAAATTAGCGTGCTTTCGACAGACAGAAGGACGGATCGACTTAAATGACATGACGAACAAGAATATTTGTTAATAAAAAATTTTGTCCTGGATTCATCCTTTGGAATTTTTTCGTTAACTTACTTCCCAACAAAGGTATATCCGATGTTTCCTGCTTCGCCACAATAGCGGGGGGACCAGCGGCAACCACAACTATGGAATCGACATATGATGAGTGGGGTGCCACTACCATAATTGGAGCTTCTTTGGCCGAGGCACGTTGACCTTTAAAGGTTATGTAATGAAATGATCCTGCAGCATATAAAGAACGCATGCATACTTGTACCAAGGTTCGAACCTTTCTGAAAAGCAAAACACACAGTTAAACAACTTTCATAAAGCTATAATAGAAACTTACTTGCGCCAGCCGGACATGGGACGTTTGTTAATATCCTCCACTGTGGTGCCATACAGGCCAATACTGGCAAATACCCAGGCGGTGACCAAAGACAATATACAACCCACCACACGTAGGGGCACCAAGAGAACGGTAAGTACATAAATCTACAAATATAGGAAAAACAACAACAACAATTAGGCACAATTTTAAAACAAAGTGGATTAAATGTACGATTAAATAAGAAAAACAAAAACGTCAGAAAATAAATATTGATCTCATTTATTTTCTTTAATAAATGTGCTAAGCGACTAACAGACAGACTACATGATTAGATAAGGAAATATCGAACGATGACCACCAGACGACGCATAACCTCCGCAAGAAATGCTTTCATATAATTTATTGATAGAACGATAGATAATTTCGCTTTAGTTGTGCTTGGCCCAGAGATTTGTAAACGCATTTGAATGTCGCAAATTTAAAACGGTCACGCAATTGTGAATGTCATTACTCTGGATTTAATGGGAAATGATGCAAATGAATTACAACATTGCCATAAGCTCATTAAGGCAAATAAAAGTAAGACAAAAAAATTATCATTAGTAATTTGTTTACATTCTGTAGGTGTTTGTACGTGAGCCAGTCAGTAGCTCTGGCATTTTTGTTTACCGATTGGCTTTTGTTTATAGATTTTGTTCCAAGAGTAAACAGATTCAGTATATGCGAAAACATTTAAATCGCATCTGCATTGTTGTTATTAGCGAACATCATTCTTCCATAGCCAATGTTTCACCTTGCAAATAAATTGTTTTTTTCTTAATTATGCGTGAACTGGTTCTTTTTTTTCATGGTATAAAGGCAAAACAAAATAAATTGTTCCTTTTCTTTAACGATCATAACCTCATATGCAGATAATCATCATCATCATCATATATACATCATATAAACTATCGAATGTTATCAGTTTAAAATAACTGCAGATTTCAATATCTGCGACAGTCGAGGGCGGTTTTTGGTTCAGAAATACGTTCTCCATAGATTTAATGGCTGTCTGAGAAGATATTTATGCCAATCATCGTAATGGCATTATATCTTAGCCATTCCACTACTTCCTTAATTGCAAGGATCTCCGCTTGATACACACTGCAGTGGTCGGATAACCTCTTCGATATGACCAGTTCTAGATCTTTAGAGTACACCCGAAAGCCCACATGGTCGATTAGTTTGGAACCATCCGTATAGAAGTCTTTGTAACTTCTGTTATCAGGGATATCGTAGTTCCAATCGGTTCTATCAGGAATAGTGGTACACTACTTTTAATCAAAAAGCGGATCAGGTAGGGTGTAATCCACACTACCTGGAACATCGGATATTGTATAAACATCGGATATTGTATCAAGAATAACACAGTGTCCGTTGCCGTCACAAGACCAATGAGAAAGCTCCCTTAACCTCACGGCAGTGGTCGCTGCAATATGGGTAGCCACAATATCCAGAGTCATAAGATGTAGCATTAAATTCAGTGCATCAGATGGTGTCGTCCTCAGTGCGGCTGTGATGCACAAACAAGCCATTCTTTGCATCCGGTTAAGTATTTAGCAGCAGGTGGATTTTTGAAGCGCCGTCCACCAGACAACAACACTATATAGCATAATAGGTCTGACAACTGCAGTATATACCCAATGCATGACACGCGGTCTAAATCCCCAACTTTTGCCAATGGCTCTCTTGCAGGTGTATAGGGCAAGAGTGGCCTTTCTTGCCCTTGACAAAATGTTGGATTTGAACTTCAATTTCCTGTCCAGCAAAACACCCATGTATTTTGCAGTTTCTGTAAATGGAACATTCTCTCCACCCAAGAAGACAGGTTCCACTGTAGGCAACTAGTACCTCCTGCCTGTTCCTGGTAATAAAGTTCGGTTTAACCCCTTTATTACAAATAGCCAGATTGCAACTTATAATATATTAAAAAAAAGCAACTCACCCCTTTCGTTGACATCTGAACTTCCCCATATCTGGTGATGTGCATTAGCATCACTTCCTACAATGAGGCTTTTCTTCCCTACAGAAGCAGCCTTAACAAGCGGCTTAAGGTTTGAAGCCGGCCTCTCTGAATCGTGTGCCATATATAGGGAAGGAAATAAACGTTGGCCAGATCACTACCATCCAACTCTGACCATCAATCGTACCAAACAGTCACACGTTGAGAATTGAGAGGCTTCTCAACAATAACTCTTAGGTTTTCCGAACCCCAGATGTGACAATTTTGCTGTATTTCGGTTCGACAAGGTGCTTTACGACGATTAATTTTGTGAACTGAGACAGAAAGTTTTCATCATTTTTATAGTGAATTTTAATAATTTGAATGCGTTGTTGATGCATGTATCATTCCATTTTTATACCGACCCCCATAGGATGGGGGTATACTAATCTAGTCATTCCGTTTGTAACACCTCGAAATATTGATCTAGGACCCCATAAAGTATAGATATTCTTGATCGTCTCGACAATCTGAGTCCAACTAGCTGTCCGTCTGTCGAAATCACGATAGCTGTCGAATGAGTGAAGGTCGTTGGGTATTGCAAATGGGCCATATCGGTTCAGTCTGGGATGTAGCTCCCATATAAACCGATCTCTCGATTTGACTTTTTGAGCCCCTGGATTTTTTCATCCGATTTGGCTGAAATTTTGCACATAGTGTACTGCTATGACTTCCAACAACTGTGCCACGTACGGTCAGTATCGGTCTATAACCTGATATAACTCCCATATTTTAGCAGAATCCATTGTGGTGGGTTTTCAAGATTCGGCCCGGCCGAACTTAGCACGCTTTTACTTGTTAATAATGGTGTAGTTTCTACTTGTCAAATGTCAAAGAATAAAAGCTTTAAAAGTGACGCTACAGCTAAAAGCGAATATAGTACCACCCTTAACTAGAGCTGGCAAACTATCGATATTCGCAACATTCAATATTTTCGATAGTTTTAATAATAAAAAATATCGATAATTTCTCATCACCTATATTTCAAACGAAAATCAGGAGATCGATTTAATAGAAGCAATATCAATGCACGGACAAAAATAAAACCAAGGTTAAAACAGTCAGTTGGTAGTCATGAGAGAAATCATTGTACATAACGTTAGTCTAATCGGATGAAAATTGCGCCCTCCATAGGCGCAATGTATCTTAAAGGATACATTCAGAGTCGGATTGCTTATTTTTAGTTTAGTTTTGCAAAAAATTAAACTTTTGCGTTAGTATCCATCGGAAAAATAACAATCGATATTCAGTCAAAAAATTAAATATCGATAGAGCCATCGATATTTTGCCAGCTCTACCCTTAACGTAATTTTTTCATATATTTTTTTTATATTTTAGAAGTGATCACGTTTAATAAACTGGATGATGTAAAAAACTAATATTAATTTCAATTTGGTTTCTAAAGGCAATGTTAACAAATAAAGTGTTAATTCACTTTAAATAAGCAATTAGCAAAGCTGTTGAAGTAGATGTATAGAAGTCACAGGAACTTCAAACAAGCAAAAAAAAAAATAAGAGCGTGCTAAGTTCGGCCGCGCCGAATCTTATACACCCTCCGTGTTATCTCTTTTTAGGCAAACAAAGAATAATGGAAAAGAATTGTTTTGCTATTGGAGATATATCATGTTATAGTCCGATTCGGACAATAAGTAAATTGAACGTTGAAGACCATAATAGAAGACATTGGGTAATATTTCAGTCCATTCGGATAAGAATTGCGACTTGTAGGGGCTCAAGCAGCATATTCGGGAAATCGGTTTATATGGGAGCTGTATCGGGCTATAGATCGATTAAGACCAAATTGGGCACGTATGTTGAAGGCCGTTGTACAAAATTTCGGCCAAATCGGATAAGAATTGCGCCCTCTAGAGGCTTTAGGAATCAAGATCCCAAATTGGTTTGTATGACAGCTATATTAGGTTATGTATCGATTTGAAACATATTTATCACAGTTGTTGAAAGTCATAACAAAATACTACATGCTAAATTTCAGCCAAATCGGATAAGAATTGCGCCCTCTAGTGGTTCAAGAAGTTAGGATGCAAAATCGATTTATATGGCAGTTATAGACCGACTTAAACCATATATGGCATAGTTGTTAAAAGTCATAACAAACAACTTCATGCAAAATTTCATGCCAAATTGGATGAGAATTGCGCCCTCTATTGGCTCAAGAAGTCAAGATCCAAGATCGGTATATATGGCAGCTATATAAAGTTATGGTCCTATTTCAACCATACTTTGCACAATTGTTGGAAGTCATAACAAAACACTTGATGCAAAATTTCCAAATCGGATGACAATTGCGCACTCTAGTGGGTCAAGAAGTCAAGATAAATGATCGGTTTATATCGCAACTATATCAGGTTATGAACCGATTTGAACCATACCTAGTTTTTGGAAGTGATAAACGTGTAAAATCTCAGCCAAATCGGATCAAAATTGCGCCCTCTAGATGCTGAAGAAGTCAAGAGCCAAGATCGATTTATATTGCAGCCATATCAAAACATGGACCGATTTGGCCCATTTACAACCCCAACCGACCTACACTAATAAGAAGTATTTGTGCAAAGTTTCAAGCGGCTAGCTTTACTCCTTCGAAAATTAACGTGCCTTCGACAGACGGACGGACGGACATGGCTAGATCGATTTAAAATATCATGACGATCAAGAATATATATACTTTATGGGGTCTTAGAATCATATTTTGAGGTGTTACAAACGGAATGACGAAATTAGTATACACCCCATCCTATGGTGGAGGGAATAAAAGTACGTAGTGCAAATATTTTAAACACGTGAGAATATTTAAAAAAAAATATATAATCATCCCATTTGTCATGCAAATGTAAAAAATGTGATTTTGAAATGAGACTTGCTAGGCATATGGAGAAAAAAGCTAAATTTAGAAAATAATGATCTAGTGCCACTGAGAAGATGTAAGCGACAAATGATCAATTTTAATGTCGCTCCCATTTGATATCGTTTCATTTTACAGTTATACAAATGTGAATAGGTAATGCTAAACAAGTATTTCTTTATCGATATCCATCAAAAAGTCGAAAGAATATCGCTTACATTATTCTGGGGGTAAAGGGCTCAATATAATTTAAAGGAATTTTCCCCCCCACTAATACAAATTTGCCTGCAAGACTGCAACTACATTTCTTTATAAAATTCAATTAAAATGCAATTATAATTATTATGTATTCATTTATTCATAAAGCGTGCTACATTTTACACAAAACGTTTCATTAATTAAACTTGAATAAATTACTAATTTGAAATGAAAGGCATTGCTTAATAAACCTTAACACCGTATTCCCTAGTCCAGCAATTGCATACGCAACTGAAAGCCAAGTCTTTACAATAAAACAACCTTTAGACCCTAACGCCCCACCACACTAGACCACCTGATGATAAGGAATATTATCGTCATCGAAGACGAAACATTGTAAACCACAGTTGCTTGAGGAGACGCATTCAATGTCAATGCTAAAAGAACCAATACAATAACAAACACAGGGCCATTCATTCATTCATGCACTCCACTATTCGGAAGTGGTATTAACGGATTAGTGTTTTTTTTTTCTACCAACCAACACGTTCTACACTCTGAGGTTGATGATCGATATTGGCTAGAGGCAGCAACAACAACAATTGCACAAGCAGCAACAGTAAAAACACCAAGAGAGCTTTCGCATTCTCTTGATTGACAATGACTGTGACACACTTTTATTGCTGTGTGTGTGTGTGTTTTTTTTTAATTTTTTTAGCTTGTTTTATTTTATCTATGTCTCTGCTTCTTCTTGCATATGGGCTGATTTTGCAATGATGCTTTGTGTGAGAGAAAGTGGGTAAACAACAGTTTTTTAAAAATAAAAATTCTCTTGAATTCTCTGATAATATCGTGTATCGTATTGCTTATCTCTTATAACGAACATTCTTGGCCAGTTCTGGCAAAAGTATAATAAAAGAAATTACTCAATCGCATTTTCATGTGAAATTTAACACCTTGGACTATTCTAGTTAAACAATCTATAACTGCAAAATTAATTAAAAAGGTTTTTGAATTTTATCTTTAAAATAAAGAAAGGTTAATCATAAATTAAGCATAAGGGTCAACATTAAAAAAATGGTAATTTAAAAATAAACAAAGGACTTGAGAAAGAAAGAGCAACACATTGAGGCATTTTGCTACAGATCACACACAGTGGTACAAATATCTGTCAAACTACATGATATCTGTTGCATAGACAGCTCATTACATTTTTTACACCGAAAGCATTTACTTCTGAATTTATTAAAGACTAGCCGAACCCGGCCTGCTCCGCTGCGCCTTCTTTAAATCTCTAATATTTGGTTGCCCAAAAAGTAATTGCGGATTTTTTAAAAGAAAGTAAATGCATTTTTAATAAAACTTAGAATGAACTTTAATCAAATATACTTTTTTTACACTTTTTTCTAAAACAAGCTAAAATTAACAGCTGATAACTGACAGAAGAAAGAATGCAATTACAGAGTCACAAGCTGTGAAAAAATTTGTCAACGCCGACTATATGAAAAATCCGCAATTACTTTTTGGACAACCCAATATATTTTTAGGGTGGGGACACTTCGCCCTGATGCGTATATCGGATATGGGTGGCGATTTGGGGGTTAGGGAGAGGATCCGCCTCCACCCGATATCTAAAAATTATGTAGCCTGTGTTTTCTTCCAAACAAACGTACACAATTTATGAAAATGTTAAGAAAATCACTTTAGCCAAGTATCATACAGTCATAATGGGTCTGATGCTTCGATCTTATTTTGTATGCCAGATTCGAAATCTACTCCCGAATACATTTCATTTGAGCCCCATATTAAAATGAACGTCCAATATGTCTGTTTAAGGAAGTTTTGAGGTTGGGTACTTAGACTCAAGTTTTAATACCATAGCCGTATTCTACTCTCCAATACCTTTCATTTGATATTGTCCCGATCGGTCCACTTTTGATTTTGGGTTGTGCTTTTGGCATAAGGGGGAGGGTCCGTCTCCCACCCGATATCGAGAAATTATATAGCCTATGTTTCCTTCCAGACCAACCTACAAAACTATGAAAATTTCAAGTTAATCGGTTCAGCCGTTTTTGAGTCTAAACGGAACAAACAAACAAACACAAATTGTATTTTATAAATAAAAAGTATTTAAAAAATGATTTGTAGTTTTTTATTTTCTTTATTTAATATCATATACTGTCTAAAATAATTCAAAATTTTATATTTTTCCTCTTTTAATTTACTAAAGAACTATCCATTTTACTTATTCATTAACTTTCCTTTTCATAAAAATTTTGAATGAATTGTATGGAATCCATAGAAGTCAAGTTGGTCTGGCCAGACCAATCTTCGCGTCTTTGGGTTAAATACATTTAGGATTTCATGTTTTAGTTATGACAATATTCTTTTATGTGTTGCTTGTTTTTGCTTTGAGTGGTAATAGCTGAGATTATTTTCAAATTTATTTATAAAGTATATTTTTAAACCATTAAAAACAAGTAAGAGCGTGCTAAGTTCGGCCGAGCCGAATCTTATATACCCTCCACCATGGATCGCATTTGTCGAGTTCTATGCGTGGTATCTCTTTTTAGGCAAACAAAGAATATTGAATAGGAACTGTTTGCTATTGGAGCTATTTCAAGTTATAGCCCGATTCGGACCATAACTGAATGCTGAACATTGTAAAAGTCATTGTGTAACATTTCAGTTTATTCGGATAAAAATTGCGCCTTGTAGGGGCGAAAGAAGCAAAATCGGGAGATCGGGTTTATATGGGAGCTGTATCAAGCTTTGATCGATGCAGACCATATTAGACATGTATGTTGAAGTTCATGAGAGAAGCCGTTGTACAAAATGTCTGCGAAATCGGATGAGAATTGCGCCCTTTAGAGGCTCAAGAAGTCAAGATCCCAGATCGGTTCATATGGCAGCTATATCAGGTTATGTACCGATTTTCGCCATAATTAGCACAGTTATTGGAAGTCATAACAAAGCACCTCATGCAAAATTTCATCCAGATCGGATGAGAATTGAGTGCTCTATTGGTTCAAGAAGTCAAGATCCAAGATCGGTTTATATGACGATTTGAATCATACTTTACAAAGTTGTTGGAAGTGATACCAAAACACTACGTGCAAAATTTCAGGCAAATCGGATGAGAATTGCGCCCTCTAGAGGCTCAAGAAGCCAAGACCCCAGATTGGTTTATATGACTTCTATATCAGATTATGTACCGATTTGAACCGTACTTAGCGCAGTTGTTGGAAGTGATTCCAAAACACCACGTGAAAATTTTCAGTCAAATCGGACGAGAATTGCGTCCTCTAGAGGCTCAAGAAGTCAAGACCCAACATTGGTTTATATGGCAGCTGTATCAAAACCTGGACCGATTTGGCCCATTTACAAGCCCAACCGACCTACACTAATAAAAAGTATTTGTGCAAAATTTCAAGCGCCTAGCTCAACTCCTTCGAAAGTTAGCGTGCTTTCGACAGACAGATGGACGAACGGACATAGCTAGATTGACTTAAAATGACATCACGATCATGAATATATCTACTTTATGGGGTCTCAGACGCATATTTCGAGGTGTTACAAACAGAATGACGAAATTAGTATACCCCCATCCTATGGTAGAGGGTACAAAAAAGAAAGCAAAAATTATGAAATGATATAAATTTGGATGCAAAAAATATACATATGTCGCAAAATTTGTTTTTGTCCAATAAATTGAATTAAAGAATATGGAACCATCGAAAAATTAACAATTTGGATATTAAAAATAAACCAAACAAATGGCATTAGCTGGTTATCATTCAAGGTTTAAAGGTCAGCGAATAACATTGACAGCAAGGCAATGATCATAGATTCTTGTACTATGTACCCTTTTAAGTAGTAGTTGCAAAAATAAATTCTGATTTATGTTGGTCGAATCACAAGCTATACAATCAAAAAAATTTAGACACCAACAAATGCATATGTATGCTTAAATATAGGCTAACTCATTCAAATCGAAGACCGCTTTTCGGTCGCAAATTAAAATGTTTGACTAAAAACATACAAACACGATTAATATGCGGCCATCTAGCATCGTCAATAATTCACAAAACACATTAGAATACAAAAGCACATAGACATAGACACCACATATCTTTTGAGCAGTTAGACATTTAGACTGGCAAATAGACATCACTATCATCATCATAATCGCCGCAGCCAAGCAAATTGATGTCAAGTGCACGGGTCTGCTGTTTGCCTTTTCATATACGATTAAATTTCAAGATGAGTTTCCGTCAACAGTCCATTGTGGAAATGGGCATTAGTTAAGGTAAGACGTATGTATATGATCAGAGAGGTGAAACCTCCATTTTCAAGTTTAGTAAAATATATGGTAAACAATAAAAATTAAATGCTTGCGTCAGAGGTTAAATGTGTTTTTTTTTTTTTGTTTCGATTTCTTGAAAGTAGCCGAAAAAAGTTGGATGGCAAAAATAATAGCCGAATTGCGTGTCACATTCTATTTATAAGTTAAAATTCTTTAGTTAAACTTCGTAATAAATTGTCCCATTTAAAAGCTAACAAACATATAGCCAGCCCAGTCTCACCTATTCTGAGTTAAACGTATAAGCGAAATCAGCTGATTTTTACATGCAAAGTGTTAGTTGCTTTGAATGCGAATAATGTATACCGTTTCATAATACCACAGTACTAAGATATATTCATTTACAGGTAGTAGCGGTTGCCCAACAACAAAATATTGAGTGTACTATCTGTCAAAATAAGTGATGAGTGAAACTCTGATTTTGTGTATGTTTCTTGGTCGCGCCATTTTTCGTTGTTTGTGTGTGTTATGGTTCTTACCCGCTATTTTTACAAGTATCAAATGACAATCTGTAATTAGTTCTTTGCATATTACAATTGAATCAGTTTCTTTTCGATATACAAAGTAGTGAGAAAAAACAAAATCACATTGATTTGTCTCGAAGTTAAGTAGTTTAGGGGTTAAAACGACCTGCTGCGAAACATTTGGTCGACCTGTTTTTTGGGATAATGAAACAAATTCATAAACAGAATACCGTTACCCTTAGGAACGCAAGCAAATTTAGTAAGAAAAAAAAAGAATTCAGTCTGTCATAAAGTTTTGTGGTGTATTGGCGTAAAGAAATCGCAGGTGCAAAAGAGTTTAATTTAAAAGAAATAAAGTGATATATTTTTGTTACGAATGTGAGAATATAATATGGATGATAATAAGCATGTAAAAAAAGTCTTAAAGCTTTGAAGAACTTTTATGGCGCTCTTCTGGGTAAGAATAAAAAAGATAACGACAATATATAATTTTGTTTTTAATAGTATATGTATGCTTTGTTTTTAGATTCCATTCCCGTGACAGATGTTTCGGGTTCAACAGAGGCACAATTGCGCAAAGCAATACATCACAAAAAGGCGGCATTTCAAAAAGTTAAATATTTTTGGTATATATTGACTAATTTTAATGATTTTTTAATATTTTTTTCAGCTTTTTTATCTTATGCATATCCTATACCTGAATTCTTCTTGTTTTGTTAGTATAATATTAATATAGAAATAAAACCAATTTTAACAAAAGACATTTTTTCGATGTATTTTGCATTGGGTTTATTTTAGCAATATGATCTCCGCTTATTACACTGTAATCTGCCAGGAATCGCTTACATTAAAACTAGGGTTAGGATAGTTCGATTGGCAAAATAGGCCAAATGCCCAACAACTAGTATTGTTCTGTTGCAAATAGGAAGCGAAAGGGGGTCAATCCACTACAAAAGCGGCCAACCCGCTGTACTGTACTTCAAGACTTTAGCAATTCTAGCACAAAACTAGTTCCCTACACCAGAGGGTAACTATAATACACACACACACACAACCAAAACTCGCTGACAGATAGTGCACTTTGCGAGAAAAATTGTACTCAGCTCTTAACGGTACACTACCTGGTAATTATGTCATGCCTGAACAGACCAGTGAAGAAAGCCGAACCGATAACAGCAGGTCCCGCGCCGTTTTCATCTGCTCGTGTGGCTTAAATTGAGCCAAAATCAACGAATTTTTCTAATTTGTCTCCTTTTCTTTCTTTGAATATTTTTTCGACCAACAATATTGAATGGTAAATCGTGTAGAGTTCTAATTTATGCACACGCCATTTTGAATCAGCGCAATCAACGAGCCTCGACCGCCGAACAAGATTTTGGCCAAGCCATCGACGATAAGGCAATAGCTTCGTTCGCTGCTCTCACCTCGCTACCACCCCGATCACCCTCTCTACTAAGTTCAGGAGTTCGACAAAAAGGACTATACAAGTCCGGCGACTGTATCACTCTCATTGAAGAAGCTCTTCCTAGCATATTCATCCGCCTTTTTGTTTCCCGGAATATCATCATGTCCGGGAGGCAAAGTTAGAGCTATGTCGTGAGCCCGGAGTCTATTCAGGAATTCTATAATCCGTCACGCTCACTGTTCTCCAATCCAATCCCCCAATCCTTAGGGGCCGCCATACTGTCCACATAAATCCCGAGTTTCGAAGACTGTAAATCCCTACCCAGAACTTCTTTAAGGGTATATTTATGACATAGGCCTAGGATAGGCCGTGCACTCGTCCAGCCGTATCACCGACATACCAATGTTTAGTGACTCGGAATATATCCCCAGCCGAGTCCCTGAATCCATCTTGGAGCCATTTTTGAAGACCGATGTATCATTCTCTCCAAACACCCTGCACCTTCTCTCGTCTGGGAAACTAAATCTCGAAGATCAATTCTCGAATAGGTGTGGTTGTTGTTATTGTAGAAGTGTGTAGTGTTCTATCTTTCGTCTGCTTGATTCTGTTGAGTGTCCAGATCTAGGAACTCTGCGACTAAAATGGGGTACGCCCAAATGTATCTGGGTCTGATACTAGTAGGTCTGGCTGGACAGTTAAACAGGTGACGTGTGATCCCTGGTCACAATCGGGACATACATCCTGTACGTTGCCATCAATCGTTGCTCGGTAGGAGATGAGGCGGCTGCATCTGCCGGATCTTAATTTAGCCAGAACTACTCTGGTGTGCCGCGGGAGGCCAATTTCTTCGGGTGCAATGGGAGGCGGTCGTTCTCCAAGGACCATATTCACCCGGTAGCTATTCGTTTCATCTGATACAGTGTCTGCATTAATGTTGTCTGGGCCTGCTTCCGCTTGATCTAGAGGTTCTCTCTTGTGGCGCTGGACCTCACGCTCTAGATCATGTAGATCTACCTTAAGGCTTCTGAGCAGTGAATACCTATTCACAAGATGATGATTGTTGATGATGTCTGTGCGATAACAGCCCAGAAGGTATTGTTGGACAGCAAGTAGTTATATCTTCGTACGGGTAGGATTTTTGTTGCCTGATGGAGTTGGTCCACGTGAGAACTGAGGAGACAGTCCGACGAAGTTTGAAGAGCGGCATTCTGACATATTCTGACCACACTGGAGCTGCGTAACTTGCCACAGACAGGTCAATTGCTTTGGAATGGAAGATAGCTAGAAGTAAAACAGTGCCGGAGATATCACCACGCCTTTAGCGCCAAAGATGGCATTCGTAAGACTCGTGGACCACGGATACGACGAATGGCTCTCCTAGTCTTATCACTCTCGAGATGCTCAATAAACTGACGGTTGAACAACCGGCACATAAATTCGGATCAATCACAGTTACGTCGCCAAAATTGACTGAGGGTCTGTCATCCCTTCTGCCGGGGTCGAGAGTCTTTATAGTAGACAACAGCTTGCCTAAACCGGGACCTAAATTACATTAATCCAAGAGTTCGGCTTAAGTTACCCTGTCTATTTCCAGATTCAGCTCGCTGATATAGGTAATAGGATCCGTGAAATGAATCATCACGCTCGTCTGCAAGTATCGCTGCCTGCGCCGGGATATTCGGTCACACTTGGGGTATTTGATCGGCTGGTATAAAGCGAGCGGCTGTTGTAAATGAAGTTTTGGAATTTTTTCATGAGAAGGTGGCGATCCTCGTCAAGGACCTGTGAGTAAGCTCGTTCCGGTCCAAAGGACCGATCGCCGCGGGAACATGATGGCTTTAAAACTTGATTGTTTCAATCAGGAAATTTATTGATCTAATTAACTTTTTAATTGAACTGCTTCAATCTCAAAAATGATAATATCAATCACAGTTTTTGATAAAGGTGATTAAAAAAATATCAATTAAAGAAATTTCATATTCAATTAAAAAAATTGCATATTCAATAAATAAAAATGATTGAAACACAGACTAACTTAATGAATACATACATTGGGGAAGTAAATTCTTGTTTCCTTTGACGTTATTTCCCTCTTTCCAAATATACCAATAAACTTGGTCATCAAACCACATACAAATATATACAGAACAAAATTCTTACAAATACAGAATTATCGCCTTAAAGATAACAACTATTTTAACTACGACAATGAAATTTACCACCAGATATTTGGAATTCCAATGGGAAACCCCCTTTCTCCTACAACAGCAGATATAGTTTTAGTCGATCTTCTTGACAATGCTATACATCATTTAAATAACAACAACACCACAATAAATTTCATATGCAAATATGTCGATGACACGCTATTGATAATTAAGAAGGATGACTTAGATAAGATACATGACAAATACAATCAGAAAATACAATTTACATTTGAAATAGAAAAAGACAACCATATAGAATATCTGGAGAGAATATGGAAAAATAACACATCAATGCAATTTGATGGGTACCAGAAGACTGTGGCATCAGGTAGAAACCACAGCACACAACAAAAATCACAGATAATCAACACCGCTAAAAGTTTTATCACCAGAGTACTCTGCATCAGTGACGAACAATTCCATCAAGACAATTTCAAAACAATAACCAAAATGTTAAAAACCAATAGTTTCCACACAAATTAGTTAATAAACTTTTCGACGAAATAAAATGCAAACTAAACAGCGCTTATGGCAACCCTACAACGCATGAAGAAACCAAACGATATTGTAGCTTCAAATACAACCCTGGATACACAGATAACAAAAGCTTAAGAACTTTAATGAACAAAACAAACAGAGCGAATCAAACAAGCAACAAAATATTCTCCAACGTCAAAACTTTAAACGACAAACAACAACAAAGCAATGTTGTTTACGAAACAGAATATAAGGGAACTGACGAAGAAGGCTGTGACTTACTATATGTAGAACCAATAAAAATTTGTATTTTCAATTAAATTTTTAGTTGAAAACTTTTTTTTTGTGCCCATGGTGCCCAAGAGAATAATTGGCTATTTCGCACACATATATTACAAATTAAACAGATATGTATCTTTATCTAGGTTTCTTTAATAGTTTTTGGAAAAACAAATAAAAAATCGCTGAGTGAATTATTTGAGAAGGCACTTCTTGTCCCGACGAAAGAGCGCCACAATGTTAAACTTTTGCCCATTTTATGGAAAATGCCTCAAAATTCGTACATAAGTAGCAAACACCTCTGCCTAAATGGCATATAAAATATCGATATTTTAAAGTATTTTCTTAAGTCACATATTGTCACAATCAGATGATGTGCGCGCTGAGCAATATAAATTTCTAAGTAAATGACAATGCATAACCATTTTTTATAGCATTAATCTACACTGAACAAAAAACCAAACTAGATTAATTTAATGAAAATGAACTATTATCAGAAAAATTATTATATTAAAACGTCTGTTATCTGTGGCATGATAGTGTGATGCACCACCACTCATTGGTTTCAACGTCAATGAACTAGTATGGTGATTCATTCAATTAATCTATTACGAAAACTCCAGTGCTATTATTAGAACGTTTATTGAATTACAACACACCGCTTATTTTATTCACTGGCTATAAAAAAGCATTGTATTGCTTTTTGGAATAAAACCGCAAAAAATATATTATGCGAGTGTGACATACAAAACCTGATGGGTTTTTACATTGATATTAAAGAGAAGATCATCTTCTGTTGTTGTTGTAACAATGTATTTATTGAACACGGAGACGGCAGCCATCTTCAATGAAGGACTCTGACCAACGTAAGAGTCTTAACATAATCAAAGAGTCTGGAGTCAATGTTAAAAAAGCCGTTAGCCAGAGAAACAATATAAAGAAGAGAAGGACTCAGCAGTTGAGTTAAGTTTGAAAGTGGAAAGAGAGAGTTTGGGGTAGTGATGTTGTTATTTACCCGTTATTTTTTTACTTTTTTATAACAAAAGTGTAGATGTAGATGTACGCATTAAACCAAATTGCATTCTGACATCAAAACAGCGACATGTATTAAAAAAATTTCAATTTTTTTCATTTATCTTTTTTTGATTAAAATTCATCAAAAATATTCCCAACATTGGCTGGGTGCAACATAGGAATTCAGCAATAATTTAAGAAAAAAAAAATGCAATGAGGGGAGTGATCATTGAGAGCCACTCTGTGTTGTAGGTCGAACAGAACTTGCGACAATATACGCAACAGGAGTACACCAGCCTCATTCCCGGCACGGGATAGCTGTAAGGACCACGCAGGCATGTCTCGACGTCCTGAGTCGATCTAGCCATGTCCATCCGTCCGTCTGTCATAATCACGATAGCGGTCGAACGCGTAAAGCTAGCCGCTTAAAATTTCGCACAGATACTAAATATTGATATAGGTCGTTGGGGATTGCAAATGGGCCATATCAGTTCGGATTTAGACATAGCTACCATATAAACCGATCTCCCGATTTGACTTCTTGAGCCCCTGGAAACCACAATTTTCATTCGATTTGGCTGAAATTTTGCGCATAGTATACTCTTATGACTTCTAACAACTGTGTCAAGTACGGTCTAAATCGGTCTATAACCTGATATAACTCTCATATAAGCCCACCTCTCGATTTGACTTCTTGAGCCCCTGAATGCCGCAATTTTCATTCGAAATTTTGCACATTGCATTCTGGTCCGACCTCCAACAAGTCCCAATCGGTCTATAACCTGGTATAGCTCCCATATGAACAGATCGCCCGATTTGTCTTCCTGAGCCCCTGGAAGCCACAATTTGTATCCGATTTGGCCTAAATTTTGCACATGCTGTTCTTTTGTGGACTCCAACAACCGTGTTAAGTACGGTCCAAATCCCATATAAACCGGTCTCTTAATTTGACTTCTTAAGCCCGTGGAAGCCACATTTTTTGTCCGATTTGGCTGAAATTTTGCGGTTCAAGTACGGTCCAAATGGGTCTAATACCTGATATAGCTCCCATATAAACGGATCTCTCGATTATCCTTGATGGTTTGACAGAAGTTTGGTATGTACAATAAAATTATGCCCTTCAACTAAATTTACTTGTTGCCCTCTATCAAATCAATGAATGGGTTTAGTACAAGATTTACTAAATTGGGTTGTAGGCAATGCGGTAACCCTTTATTAGTGAATCTTTATGAATGAAATCTGCACCGAACTAGGCCCTTTTCAGCAAAGCTTTAGAGAAGTTCAATCCATCGAAATTTTGATCTGGAGATATGTCAATACGACCGTTAAAACCAACATATAAAAAATAATCATATATAAACCGAAAAAGTTTTGACTTCATTACCCTAATATAAATACTAATTAAGTTCCGGCACAGGATAGCTGTGAGCACCACACAGGCTGGAACATTGAGGTCCGATCTGTGTGCTGTTCGTTGCTGTCACGAGAAGCTTAGCCGAAAGCAAACGGGTGCGTCCACAGGTTGCGGACAGTGAAATGCTCCTTACGGAGTAGCTGCAACGGCAGTCGCGGACAATCAGCGGTATCGAGCGGAGATTCTCAGTGAGAGGCCGGGCGGCAGCGGCTTTTGCACAAAAACTGAGTGCATATGATGCTCGATATGACAAGGCGGGTAATTGGCGCCTTAAAATTACCAATGGCCATTATTCCCGCGGCAATCGGTCCCTTGGTCCGGAACGAGCTTGCTCACCTACAGGAGTATGACGAGGATCGCCCCCTCCACATGCAAATGTGGCTACAACAACAGCAACTAATTAAGTAGTAATGTTGGTCTCAAATTACACCAGCAGCAAAAGAAAAAAAAACCCAAGAGCAGCAACCTATCATCTAAGATCGAAGCTCATTCAATAACATTATTTCAATAAGATGTCATTACAAAATCACACTCTTAGGAAAATCTATATACTTAGGTATCTATCTACATATTGAGGGAAATTTGTATAATCTCCCTTTACTCACCTTGACCAACTCAGCGCGATTTTCTATACTCAAACGATGTATGAATGGATTTATATAATTATTACCCGTCCAATTCAGGGAATCATCTTCGGAATCATTTTTGGTTATGGGGGCGGTGGTGACCGGCGTGACCACCGCATCTGTGCTGCCGTCATTCGGTGGATTGTGTGAGGAAGGTGAACGCCTCCGTTTAATGGTAGAAGTTGTCATTTTCTGTAGTTTTTTTAGTAAACTTTTTTGATTTGATTGAATGGATTTTATTGTTATTGCTTTATATCTTTGTTGGTGTTGTTGTGTTTTTCTTAATTCACACTGAAGTATTTATTCGAGTTAACAGATTTTTAGCACCGACTTGATGATATGGGAATTCAATTCATTTGGTTTGTTTTTACACTAAACGCTTTTATATTTTATTTGAAAAAATTTTCTCTCTTTTTCTTGCCAACAACGCAAAATTTTTTTTTGTTTGTACCGTCGTTGGTGTCGTCTTGGTTAAATTGGACGACTCTTTGGAAAACACTAAAACTTCTTGTATTACCACGTTGTCAGATAGGTTAACTTTTTTTCTTTTATCCCGTTTTTTTTTTTTTTTTTGCAAAATTCACTCTCTCCCCAAATCAATGTCGTATGATGTGAGATTTCAATATGCAGGGAAAATACCAACAAACGCTTGCTTGCTCGGCTCGCTCACTAAGCTACTTTCCTTTGGGCTCTTTGCTCATGGCCAATAAAACTTCCACAATCATACATATGTTAATGACGCATTCCTGTGCTTTTGAGGGGTTTGAATGCCGTTTGTATATGATCGATCGTTGTTGTGATTCAGACGTTGTTACTCGCGCACACTATTAACGAGAGCCAAGATCGAGTTCCACTGTCTGTGGTTGGGTGACTACTGAATGATTTTTAAAAACAATTCTTTCTTAATGCCCACCGAACAGCGACGAACGCTGTGAAAAGCCAAACAACTGCTGATCTTTATTGTCAGCCGAAGCAACCAACCAGACTACCAGTCGGTCAGCCGATCAAACGAATCGATATTTTCTTTGAGTAGTTATTTTTTTTCACCCAACAAAGTTGAGATATGGAGAAAGCTGATCATCCAAGCAAACAAACAAATGTATATATCCCCTTTGGAGAGCCGGAGAGTAATTATCTTGTTCCCAGTTTGTATATATATCTCTTTTCGGTCAACACTGCAAATAAAGCAAATGAAAAAGGCTTTTTGGCACTTTATTACTATGTGTGGGTAAGGTTTTGTTGTACATATACATATATAGATATTTTTATCTCTTGCGAGCTCGTTTCTTCGCTCTTTAAAGAAATGCTGTTTGTTTTGACGCGAGTAATTGCATTGCTCATTGCTTTGGCATCAGCTGTTTTAATCTGCCATCATTACTGCTCACCATTCTCTTATCGGATGGGGTTGATGACGTTTGGCTTTTTTACACTTGCCTGTTTTCTCATTTCCCCCACCCACACTCACTGAAGATCATGGTGGGAATGACAGACTGTGTATTTTTATTGCAGTTCTCTTAGTTGTTGTTAGATTTTTTTGCAATTTTCACATGGAATTTGTTTTTCTGCAATGCCTATGTGGTGCTCTGTAATTAAAAAAGGAAGGAACTTAATTAGAACTAGTTGAGCTTGGCAAAGTATGAATACGAATAGGTTGGTTGATTTATCAATGCACCGTTCTCAATACATAAGTAATAGATATACATACATATGTATGCATGTAAGTACATACATATACATACATACATATTTATGAATATTATAAATATAAATAAGGCACTTATAATTAAGACAGTTTCAAGTCGACTCAAAACATAAGCACAAAGTCCAATATGCATAAAAACATGAACAAAATAACAGCAAAATGAAAAGATGAACTCGAAAATTTCCGACGTCTGCTTAAATGAGGTGACGAATGCCAGCGTTGCCGTTATCATTTTCGAAAAAATTGGGCAAATGGATTAAATGTTTCACAAAGAAAAAGAGATGGAAAGGCAAAAAAAAAATTCCGATTAAAAAACAATTAGAATTATTTATTGTAAATACAGAATTAAATGCCTATAATTAAATTATTTAAAAAAGTAAGTGGTACCTCTATGTGGTAAAAATAAAGTACCGGTGACAACGGCTCTATCTTAAATACTGTGTGACTATGATGCCCGATATGACAAGGCGTGTTATTGGCGCCTTTATATAACCAATGGCCGGAACGAGCTTTACTTTCACAATGTGGCTATAACAACAACCCAATGGTCACCACGATCCCGCAACGATTCATCTTACTCACCTACAGGAGATAGATGAGAATCGCTATCCACATATGTATATTGGTGGATACAACTACAACAAAAATGCCGCAAAATACATAAATTAGCCCTGCAAGGGAGTCACTGAAACCTCTGCCAAGTGCCATTTATCGGCAATCGCCATGTAGTAATGCCTTAGACTCGACCGATCTGATAGAAAAACGATTGTTTGTGTTTTACAAAAACAAAATACACAAACAATCGCATTTTATCTTCTCAACAGGCATTCAGGAGATAGTTTTTTTAATTGTAACGGTTTTTCGCATACTTTTTTCTTCTTTTCTTTCGCTTATTTCTTTGTTTTCCTTGCAGCGCACGTAGCATTGTCTAAAGAATTGTCAAAGTTATTGGTTCAAAAATTTGTACTGCGATAAGTGTTAAAGGTTTTTAACAATTAATTTAAGTAAAACAAAAGAAACAGTTAATTCAAAACTAAGCAGAAATTGTAAAATTGATAACAATTTGTATACCCTCCACCATAGGATGGGGGTATACTAATTTCGTCATTCATCTTGTAACTCCTCGAAATATTCGTCTAAAACCCGATAAAGTATACATATTCTTGTTCGTCATGACATTTTAAGTCGAACTAGCCATGTCCGTCCGTCTGTCTTTCGAAAGCACGCTAACTTTCGAAGGAGTAAAGCTAGCCCGGTTGGTCGATTGGGATTGTAAATGGGCTATACCGGTTCACGTTTTGATATAGCTGCCATATACACCGATGTGGGATCTTGACTTCTTAAGCCGCTAGAGGGCACAATTCTTATCCGATTTAGCTGAAATTCTGCATGAGATGTTTTATTATGACTTCCAACAATGTGCTGAGTATGGTTGAAATCGGTCCATAACCTAATATAGCTGTCATATAAACCTATCTAGGATCTTGACTTCTTGAGCCTCTACAGGGAGCCATTCCTATCCGAGTTGGGAAAAATATTGCATGACGTGTTTTGTTATGACTTCCAACAACTGTATTAACAATGGTTCAAATCGGTCCATATCCTGATATAGCTGCCATATAAACCGATCTGGGGTCTTGACTTCTTGGGCCACTCTTCTTGCGCCCTCAATTATTATCCGATTTAACTGAAATTTTGCATGACATGTTTTGTTTTAACTTTTAGTCGGGTCACATATCAATGAGTGCAGTCCGATCCAAGTTTGAGCTCAATGATAAGGGGCCTCCTTTTTATAGCCGAGTCCGAACGGCGTGCCGCAGTGCGACACCTCTTTGGAGAGAAGTTTTACATGGCATAGTACCTCACAAATGTTGCCAGCATTAGGAGGCGAAAAGCACCGCTGAAAATTTTTTCTGTTGGTCTCGCCAGGATTCGATCCCAGGTGTTCAGCGTCATAGGCGAACATACTAACCTCTGCGCTACGGTGGCCGACAAAGAAATACATCGGGTCAATACGGTACGTACAACCGGCTGCACGTATCTTCGAGATGTGAAAATTGGGGTAAGGGGGAACGTCCGCTACAGCTTCGTATTTCCCATTATTAAAAAAAAAATTGTCAACACTTTTTATCTCATTTTTTTTCTAAAAAAATTTTTCAAAATTTTATCTTTATAAAAAACTAGCCGGACCGGGCCTGCTCCACCCCGCCTTCTTTAACTCTCCTATATCTTTTTATAGTGGGGACACTTCGCCCTGAATGTAGACATCAATTTCGTGCCACTGTAGCCTATGTCTGCCTATGACGCTGAACCCCTGGGTTCGTATCTTGGCGAGAACGTCGGACAGAATTTAAAGCGGTGGTTATCCCCTCTTCATGCTGGCGACATTTGCGAGTTATCATGCTATACATGGTTATGTAAAAAATGTCGCAGTGCGGCACGCCGTTCGGACTCGGCTATAAAAAATGTACCGCATGTAAAACTCAACTTGAATCGGAAAGCACTCGTTGATGTGTGAGAACTTTGCCCCTACTCGGTTCCTGGGCAAATTTTTACTTTACTCCCAAGTGTCTTTCTTTTGACCGTATCGGCAAATATTTTACCGCATCGGTAAATATTTCCCGTTTAGGAGTATTTCGGAGGTGGGGTGGCCAACCAGACACTTGGCTCTTAAAGTAAATATCAGCTTCGTGCTCTACTTTCAAATACAGTTAATATGAGCCCTATAATGGCATGTTCGGAAAATAAGTTTTATTTGAGGGTGACACCCCAGGGTCTACGTCCCGAATATGACTATCAAATTCCATTCCGAATCCATTTCCACTTGCTTTTATATAAGTCACATATTGCCATGGTCGATAAATACGTCCGATAAGGGAGGTATTTTGTGGTGGGGTTGCTCCCCAAACTCATGGCTCTTCAATTGGGTATCAAACTCGTTTTTATACCCCCCACTATAGGATGGGGGTATACTATAAAATATATACATAAAATACATATATTATTGATCGTCATGACATTTTAAGTCGATCTAGCTTTGTCCGTCCTTTCGAAGGAGTAAAGCTAGGCACTTGAAATTTGGCACAAATACTTTTTATAAGTGTAGGTCGGTTGGGATTGTAAATGGGCCAAATCGGTCCATGTTTTGATATAGCTGCCGTATAAACCGATCTAGGGGTTTGATTTCTTGAGTATCTAGAGGGCGCAAGTTTCGTCCAATTTGACTGATATTTTGCACGTGGTGCTTTGGTATTATTTCCTACAACTGTGCTATGGTTCAAATCGTTCCATTAATGCTCGTGCAAAATATGTTTTTATAAACTTAAAATCTTCTAGAAGCCCTTAGTAAAAATACGTTTAAATATTTGGCCACAATTCATGAGCTTTATATTTATAATTTTGAAAAAATAATTTTATATATAAAATATTAAATGGGAATAAAAAAATTAGTATTACATATTTAAGATTAATTAATTTTCTCTTTTCATTCTTTTCTTCTCCTTTGAAGAATATTCCGATTCCAAGGATTTTTTCTCCTTTTCCGGTTTTATATTGGCCACATTGATTTGTGGTAAGGGTGCACAACTTTCCAAAGAACCATCACCATTATCCCCGTCCTTAGGTGGTTTATAATCCGTAACATGATCCACTCTTATGGAACGATTTAACAATTTGATGCCATTCAGATTATCCACTGCCAAAACAGTGGAGCGTCGATCTTCGTAACATATAAAACAAAAGCCTTTCGATTTGCCCGACTCTTTGTCTCGCACCAAGTGAATGTTGACAATTTCCCCATACTGAGAGAAGACACAAAGTAGATCACCTTCTGTCAAGGTGTAAGGAAAGCCACCAACAAAAATCCATGCCGAGTCCTTGTACATGTCATGCCAGGATGCCTTGCCTGAAGCATTGTTGAGCTCATATTCGCTTAGTTTGGTGACATTTTTCATGTTCCTAAGGAAGAGATGCACTAAAATTGTAAATGGAAACTTTTTGCAAGCAATGTAATGTGACACTTACGTTAAGGGATTCATATTGAAAATTTAACTTTTTGCCACTATCTGTGAACTTTTGACTTCTTTTATTGAGAGAGCGGTAAAATTTTTCTCTTTTTAATGCACACTCAAGTCTAAAATAAACAAAAACAAACAAATGAAAATAGAATGAGATTTTATCTGTTTTTTTTTTTGTGTGTTCAGAATTTATCAGGCCTTGACAGTGAGGCGGCTCTCACGCTGCAGTGACGTTCTTTGCCTTGTGCCCGTCCAGATTTTTGGCAATTTTCTTTTTGCCATTGTGCGATTTAGCAATCAAAATCAACCCGCTGAATGTTTTTTTTTTCTTTTTGCATGGTTTTATCATCTCTGCTCATCGCAACATTAACAAACGATGATTCGAAGAGAACACAACTTTGCAATGCGATTTGCTTAAGAAATTCCCACAACAAGTAATGATGACGCCATACCCGTTGAAAAATTTACAATAAAAATGTGTTTATGGCTCTTGATCAATTGTCTATATCACATAGCCTCAGACCAGATGTGCACTTCAAAAGAAAACATTTTTTTGAAATTAGTTTTTTTTTTTTAGAAAATTTTGCCAAAAAAGTTCGTAATTTCGGAGAATTACGAAGAATTAAAAAAAATTAAGATATTGGATTTTTTGCTTAATTATTTTCAAGAAAATTTGCATTCGTCATAGAATATTTCTGAAATTTTTGAAAAATTTGTGGCTCTTAGTCATCTTCTGAGAATGTTCAATAACAAGGAAAATTTCGAAAAACGTTATGAAACTGGGATGGCCAGTTATGACGGTGAGCGGCATTATCTCCAGGTACGGCCTAAATTTCTTGATAGCCATCACCGCCGCTAGACACTCCTACTCCGTTACGCTATAATTCCGTTGTAACGTGTTTAACTTTTGCGAATAGAATGCTATAGGGTGCTCTTCCTTACGTTCATTCAACTGATAGAGAAGGGCCCCAATACCATACTCGAATGCATCACATCGTATATAAAATCTTTTCGAGAAGTCAGGGCGGCGTAGAACTGGTGCAGACGTTAGAGCTCTTTTCAAACTTTCGAATGCCTTGAAACTTACGAAACGAACGGTGTAGGGCAGAACAACACTCCTTTGGGGAGAAGTTTTTACAAGTACCTCACAAATGTCGCCAGCATAACCACCGCTAAAAATGTTGCTAATGATCTCGCCAGGATGGCCTAGCCATTTTCTTAGAATATTCATTCCGAAAAAATATGCAGCTTCATACAAAATGAAACGAACGACGTGCAGCAGAGCGACGCTACTTTGCCAGGCATAGGCGGACATGCTAATCTCTGTGCTACAGTAGTCTCGGAGAATAAAAAACTTTCAAATTTAAATTTAAATTTTGTAAAACTGTTTATTACATTTTTAGAAATTTCAATTGCATAAAAAAGTTTTGGGGAAATTTCAATTTGGGTAAGAAAATGTTCCAGATACACGAACATTACCATGTCGAATCCGATCTACTCATTTTGCGGATGAAAGTACTCAGTCATTCGTATTTATTCGACCATAGGCCGAGTCTTCGAGAGATTGAGGACAAGAGGCGGGTTATGGACGATACACTCTGCCAGGATTTGCTGGCCATTTCTGAGAGGGGTCGAATGAATCGAGTAGATTTTAATGCACGTAAGAATCAGTGCTGCTTGTTGTCACACAAACGACTCGCTGACCCATTACCATCATCTTCGTCTATCAACGGTGTGGATGTTGAGCAATCAGAAGCTATTGATGTTCTGGGCATGAAAATACAAAGTGATTTCCGTTGGGCTAAACATGTATTTGAAGTGTCGAAAGAAGCATTCAAGTGTTTAGGCTTCCTTAAAGGGTGTAAGAATTACTTCACTCCGTCTGATCTTCTTAACATCTACACCATTTTCATAAGGCCGAAAATGGAGTACAACTCACATGTATGGGCTGGAGCTTCAAAATCATCCCTGGAGCTACTGGATCGTGTACAGAGGGGAGCGATGGCGTTGATTGGGGACAGTGGGGTATCCAACGCTATTGCCTCCCTTCATCATTGTCGCAATGTGTGTTGTTATCTGATATTCGTCTTCTTATTCCTGATGTAAGGATGTATGTCAGGGATATTAGATATTCCAGGAACTCACACCCGTTTGTTATTGATTGGCCAGCGGACCGCACAGTGCATTATAGAGAGAATTCCTATTTCGTCCAAAGCGTTCGTATGTGGAATCGACTTCCGGCTCATGTTTTTTCCACCCACTTTGACATCCAAAGATTTAAGACAAATGTCAATAAGCACTACATCCTTTTCCCCCCCTCCAATTCCTAATTTCCTCCCAGCCAACGCAATGCACTGCATTCATAGGGGACATCCCCTGCGTGTTGGCTGACAGAAAAAAAAGGTGTTCTATAAAGCGAAATCAAGGGTCCGACGATAGTTTCCCTTTAGACCAGGCGGCGTTTCTGGCGGATCGCTCAAGCACACATTGCAACCAAGGCCCTGAAAAGCTTGGAGATCGTCCGCCAACCATTGCACCTGAAGAAGCAATCCTCCCGCGGAAACCCACAATAGTTCTGGTTTAATTGCGTTCCGGCAGATATAAGCGCTTCAAATACTACAGGGATAGGTATGATGACAGCGTGTTAGATGTACATACATTCCGAATGTAATTAGGGACAGCACGCCACCTGTTTGACCGCTCAACCATGCTACTCGACTTAGGACCTCTGGAGTCCTCTGGACGCACCTGAACTTAGTCGCAGAGTTCCTAGGTCTGGATAGAACACAGGAGACAAATGGATGAGGCAACAACAATCCCATGGCAGGAGGTTGTACGTAACGGATTGACCCGATAGAGTTCTCCATCGACAAAGGCTGCCGCCTCAGTGTACAACACACTGCTACATCGACCAAAACAAAAGCAACAACAATATGCCCATAGGTCTAGGTTAAATGCATTATTGTTCCTATTTGTTACAAAATTTACAATCATATCACTGTGGAAGCACCACATACATACTAATAAGCAGATAAGGACGGAACATACTGTTGGCAACTGTTTTGTCATCAGAATCTAAGAAACAAAAATGTTAACATTCGAGAACAACTCCTGGATCGACATGTCTTGGCTGAACTGTATTTTACGGGGTAGTTCGCAGAAAAATCTAATTTTTTGCATACCCCCTAATTTTGACCTCAGGATACCGAATATGAAGTCCGTTTTTGGGGCTCGGGCCCGTGGACCCCCTAGAGGCCAAAACCCCCTTGAGGGAAGTAGTCCAACCTAGGCAAAATGCCTATCAAATGTTGTTGTTGTAGCTGTGTGTTGTACACTGAGGCGGCAGCCCTTGCCGATGGATAACTCCAGCGGGTCAATCCGGTACGTACAACCTATCAAATGAAAGGTATTGATTAGTAGATTCCGAATATGCAAAGAAAGGTCCAAAATTTTTAACCTGAAAGGACCTATGGGGCCTTGAGAATTTGGAACCCTCTTAAACTTAGGCCATATGGGTATCAAATTAAAGGTACGAACGAGTAGATTACAAACATTTAAAAAATTAAATTTCAATTTAATTAAAAAAAAAAATTAAAAAAATTAAATTTCAATTTAATTAAAAAAAAAAATTAAAAAAATTAAATTTCAATTTAATTTTTTCATTAATTTTCAAAAAAAAAATCGCGCCTTTATTTACAAAAAACTTTGAAAGGCAAATAGTTTTATTTAAACTACTTTTGCTATTTCCCACTGTTGGGCATACGGAGGAGGGAAAATCTAAAACGCGACTTTGGCCCCTAAGGATATCCACGGGCCCGACCCCAAAAATGGACTTCGTAAAAATTAGAGGGTATGCAAAAAATTAATTTTTTTTGCGAACTACCCCCTAAAATACAGTTTTGCCCATTTCATATTCTCCTTGTTATCACGATTACACTGTTCAACAAACTTCTTTGAACTTTAGATATTAAAAAAAAAATCCAATTTTACTCAGATGCTCTTGTTCATTTGATAAAAATTAAATTTAACCAAGCCACTTTCAATTTGTTAAATTCACACTTGTTACAACTCGCTGATGTTCAAATAAAATGGTTACAAACACAAGTTATTTGCTTTAGTTTATCGATTTTGCAAACAATAACAACACCACATGAAAACTGCGATAGATATTGCGAACACACCAATAAAATTTCAATGGTAATACATGGTATGAATTAAAATAAATTCCTTGCATTATTCTCACTAGTCTTGCACACCGGAACTGCAAAATTTTTGTTCTCACATTCATAATTGGCAAATTAATTAACAACAACAATGCGTCTTAAGGGTAATAAAAGGGAGGGGAATGACAAACACAAAGCACAACAGACTTTAAGACTGGGCGAAAACTTTACGCCGTATTGTGTAAACATGAATGAATGACCATAATCACTGAAAACCTTTAAAGGATTTAAGACAATTTCCATATAAATATATAATATAGTGCATCTTTAACAATAACTGCTGAATTATCGCTTGTAAAAAATAAGAAAACAATCTTCTCCCCTCATTAATATTGAAGTCTCACCGTAGCATTCTCTCCATGTCACCAAAACTTACGTCTAACCACGTCATTTATATAATTATTTTGTATTGGTTTATTATAATTAGCATTTATGCTTTACCTTTTTCTTTAACAATAATTAAATTATTGTAAAATTAAGTCAGGTTGTACGAAACATCTAATCCCGCCGCGTTCTTTTAATTGCAAAATTCTTTTACTGTATGACAACAATCATCTGGGGTAATTGGTACTCGTTATTTTATAGAGTGTTGCCACTCAGCTATTTTGTACATTTCTTACCCAGCAAGCAAGTTCTAAAGGCTGGTATTGTGTTCGTTTTTCACCGTTGACAACGGCGGATTTAAAAAGGTGGTCTCACGCGAACAGCTGTTAACAGCCGACAAGGTTGCATTAAGATGAAAGATTTTTGTTTGCATTCTCTTTGTTGTTATCTTCCTTCTCGCATATTATCTACTTATGCACGCACATGTATAAACACACGCACACAAATTTCTTTTTGTGTGTGGGTAAAACGTCGATCAGCTTGATGACAACATGGCGGATTTCGCCATATGATATGTGGTTGTGTACAAATGAGACCACCTTTAATTGTTTTGCCATGACCGTTGACAACCCATTTTTCGCAAATACTTTTTTTGAAATACTCCACTCAATGATGAATCAATGATCAAGTAACGATTTTATTAAAACTAAATTGGAAGTGTCACATTTAGGAGAGTATTGGGAAGGCTCACAGATGTTTTTTCACAGCTTGTGACTCTGTAATTGCATTCTTTCTTCTGTCAGTTATCAGGTGTTACTTTTAGCTTGCTTTGGAAAAAAAGTGTGAAAAAAGTATATTTGATCAAAGTTCATTCTAAGTTTTATTAAAAATGCATTTCATTTCATTTCATTTCATTTCATTTCATTTATTAACCAAATATGTAATATAAAGCCAATAAGGCCCATAAAATAATTACATACAAACATTTTAGTAACCTGAGTATAACAGATAATTAAATTCATTTCTTAACATAATGAGGTACTTTATTATATTTACCTAATATTTGGCTCCCCAGCCATTAAAAATAAAGAATATAAAAGAAATCCAAATGGAAGAGAGCGATAAATAGAAAGTGGTCCAACAAAGTGCACAAGAATTAAAAAAAGCGCAGCTATATTTAAAAATAGTGCAGCTTTGAAAATCCGATGTAAGAATAGAACAAGGAGAAAAAAATTAACCATCAGCAAAAGAGTTATAAAAATCAAAAAGTTTTAAACGGAAAACGTTGTTGGAATGGGAAAAGATGCGTAATTCATGAGGCAGTCGGTTCCAGCATCTTGCTACTCTAACAGCATATGATCTCGCATATATGTTTCTTCTAATTCTAGGAATAAATAATTGCGGGTTTCTAGTAGACCGAGAGAATACAAAAATCCTCCTTAGAGGAACAGGTCTAATATTAGCAAAAGCGTTATGAAAAAGTAGTAAATTCCTACACTCAACAAACCTTTTAAATGAGCAATTGAGAAAACGTTTTACGAAGCAAGATATACGATCTCGTCTTCGGACATTGTAGACAAACCGCACAACGGAATTTACAATTCGCCTCAATTTTGTAAAGTTAGCCTGAATAGTACCTGAAAAAACCTCCAAACCGTAAAGTATCTGAGACATTAACAGAGAATAAGCCAGAAGCTTTCTCACCTTGAAAGGTAGGTAAACAATAGAAGAATACATTTTACGAAGGCAAGACCAAACCTTCCCTGACAAGGCATCAATATGGTACCTAAAAGATAACTCAGTGTCAACAATAACACCCAAACATCTATGTCGGTCGACAAACTCAATCTCCGAATTTCCAACAAAAATGTTAAGAGATGTGGTAGTAAAGTTTCCAAACATTAGAGCCTTGGATTTAGAGGGATTAATCCTTAAAGCATTGGCAGAAGCCCAGTTAACAACCCTGCCCAAAACCGAATTTATATCATTCTCAAGAATATCAGGTGTTGTAGAACTGCCATTAAAAAGCAAGAAAATGTCATCAGCAAACATAAACGCCTCACAACTCCTACAAGAAGTAAAACGATGCAAATCATTCACGTAAAGTATAAATAAAAGTGGACCCAAGATGGAACCTTGTGGTACACCAGAATGAAGAGAAAGCATGCTTGAGTTTGCACCGCTCAGAACCACAAACTGAGATCTGTTACTTAAGTAAGAAAGTATCAGTTTGCAGGCAGATGTAGAAAAATTGAAAAAATCACGCAATTTAGTAAGTAATCGAACAAAATTAATAGAATTGAAGGCTTTTGACAAGTCAAGAGAAACCATCACACTGCGTTTTCCGTTATTGGCATTCACTCGGATGGAATCAGTTAGCTTAAGCAGCAAATGAGTGGTGTTGAGTCCTTGGCGAAAGGCATATTGCATATCGTGTATTCGAAGCTGCGATGATTGTAATATTTGATTCTTCATTATGTGTTCAACAATCTTAGACATTGCAGGAAGTATGGAGATAGGCCGTAAATCATCAACCCTTCTAACATGCTTCGCTTTGGGAATCGGTATAACCCTGGCAATCTTCCAAGCCAAGGGAAAAGAAGAAGACATCAGAATAAAATTAACAAGATCCAAAATAACATCGGAAACATAAGGAAAGACGGTCTTGATAAAACGCATTGGAATACCATCCACACCAACTGACCCAGACTTCACCCTACTTATAGCTTCAATAATTTCAAACTCATTCACACAACAAAACGAAAAGGAAGAGTCAGTCTCTCCTTCACATGAGAATTGAGACCCATCATCGTGCGTTCCACCACCTTCAACAAAAAACTCATTAACTTCGTTCGCATCAAAATCATCATTGAAGTTATCATCACCAACATATCCAGAATGTTTGAGAACTTTCCACATACCAGTTGCATCAAGCCCCCAAAAAAGTTTAGAAAAATGGTTGCGTCTTATCCGACGAATAACAGACTTCGCCTTGTTCCTATACTTGCAATACGTTTTCCACTTCTCATCTGATCTACAAGATAGAAATGCAGAATAAGACAAATCCCTTAAAGATCTAGCAAGAACAATCTCTCTAGACTCCATCCACTTGTCATTACAATCACGTATCTTTCTCTTGACTGTAGGAACAAAAGAGAACAAACTATTTAGGAGAGAGGAAACCAGTGCGCATTTAGTATCAACATCCCTGGCGTTGAAGACTGCATAACGGTCGAAATCTTCTAAAGAGGCAAACAAACCAACCCAATCAATATTTTTGTAGTCACGAAACTCAAAAAACTCAGGTGGCTGCTGAAAATTATAATGAAGAGATGCAAATATAAGAGAATGGTCAGAAACGGAGGGACACTGTACTTGGTCCGAATAAGAAATTAAAGAAGGGTTACTAACTAACATGAAATCAATTAAAGAAGTAGACCGGCACCTTAAATCAAAATGTGTAGGTTTGGAATTGTGAACCAAGTTTAAGTTATATCTCGTACAAAAAGAACGACATGAATTCGCCCTAGAAGTATTAAAGAGGTTACAATTGAAATCTCCAAGGACAACAACTCCTGCATACCTAGAAAAAAGATCTAGGAAAAAGATAGTGGACAAGAAGCATTTACTTTCTTTTAAAAAATCCGCAATTACTTTTTGGGCAAACCAATAGATAAATGATTCATTTGAATGTGGAATTGAACAATTTTTCACAAAACTAACGTAAAAACGTAATGTGAACAGGAAAATGAAAATAATCTGTTCATCTCAAGTGTTCATAGAAAAAGAATTAATCCACAAAATAAATTGCACTTTTAATGAAATATCTGGTAACGCTTATCTAACAATGCGTCTTTGGTGTACGTTACTCCTCTACACTAATTTGTATAAAAATGATTATTGGTCCACTGGCTGCAATTGGTTTTGGATCATTCAGCATAGAGTGGAAAACTAAATATAAAATTTCCGCGGTTTTCTTTCACAATGTGTTTTATTAATCGCATTTCTACGTTTAAACATGGAAAAAATGTTCAGCTTCTGTATCGCAATTTCTATGGTGACAAGAAGCAAATGACCGATGACGTTGTCAAATCCATTAACAATTGGACCAAGGCATCAATGACTGAACTAGCCGATAAAATAGGGGGAGCTCCCGTATTCGAAAAATCTACAGCTGCCAAACAAATGAGAACGTTGCAGTCTCAAACATTGGAAATACAAGTGCGTATATTAGATTGGCTATGAAAATATAAGGGTTACGATATTTTTTTTTTTTAGAAACGCTTAGTGGACATGAATGACAGAAAGAGAACCATTGTTAAGAAGAAAGAAGATGTTGGCCAGGTTCTACACAACATTTATAGGGATTTAGATATTCAACGGATTACAGAATCCTATTTGGTAGCGGCCTCCAAAGAAATGAATGTTGTAAGTTTTGGTGCATGATGACACTTAGGCTCTGATTATACACATGTTCCTATTTCCTATGTCTTGTTTAAAGCTTCTCGAAATGGAGAACCATTTGAATAAACTACACAACGATGCAGATGAACAAGAAAAAAATTTATTGCATCAATACAATGAAGCAATAAATCATGTCTTCGACAAAGCCAAAAAAGACAAAAGATCGATGATTTTCATTTGCGTTGTGGGTGCCATTGTGTCATCCTTGCTGACAACTATATTCATTTGCTCTCAGTCTGTAAAACATCAAAAAATTCTGCGGGAAACTATATCCGAGTTGGAGCAAAAGAACACAAAAGAGTCCTGGGGTAGCTATCTAAAGAGAAATACACGTTGGATGTACAATTGGGCTAGCAGATCTAATTAGATTTAAGCTTAACAATAAAGTTTAAATTTAGCATTTTTATACATATACGGTATACGCCGATACATACTAATTTGATTATGTCAGTTTTTCTTAGTTTATAAGAAATATTCTAAGTCACACTCCCCCCGGTATATTATTGTTTTTGTAGCCATATTTTCATTTGGAGGTGGCGATCATCGTCAAGCTCCTGTAGGTGAGCAAGCTCATTACGGTCTAAAGGACCGAACGCCGCGGGAAAATGGTGACCAATGGTTATTTAAAGGCGCCAATAACTCGCCTTGTCATATCGAATATCATAGGCAATCAGTACTTGTGCAAGAGTCAGTGCCACCCGACCTCTCACTGAGACTCTCCACTCGATACCGCTGGACGCGCCCTGTAGCTCGCAGCTAAGTTTCTTGTGACAGCATGAACACCGCCCAGACAGAACCTTAACATTCCAGCTTATATGGAGCTCACATGTTGGCGAAACGATGATCGAAGCAATGAGGGTAAAAGAAGAAGAGGGTGTCTGCTTAGGCTTACCAATACTTACCAAAATTCTTGTTAAAGAGACAATCTGTTCGATGGATTCATATTGGAGGTTGCAAAATTTTCGGGGATTTCTGTTTTGATTCGAACATTTTTTCGTATTTTGCTTTGTTTCTTTGCAACCGAAAGGTGGAATAAAAGGAAAAAAGTAATATCGTAAGCAATTCAAACTAAAGAGGGTGAGAAATAGAAGAGAGGGTTTCTGCTTTGTCTTCCCCATACCGTGAAATAACTCGCGTTAAAGACACAACATTTTCCATGTATTCCAATTGGATTCACATTGAGGGTTCCAACCAAAGAGCGTAAGAAAGAACAAGAGCTGGCGTTAGAGCGTAATACGAGAGAGGGACAATATTTAAAGACACAACATATTTGAATTGCTTACGATATTTCGTTTATCGGTTGCAAAGAAACAAAGCAAAATACGAACAAATGTCCGAATCAAAACAGAAATCCCCGAAAATGTTGCAACCCCCAATATGAATCCAATTGGAATACAATAAAAATGTTGTGTCTTTAACGCGAGTTATTTTACGGTACGGGGAAGACAAAGCAGAAACCCTCTCTTGTATTAGGTCTTATGCTCTTTGGTTCCAACATTTTCGGGTTTTTCTGTTTTGATTCGGGCATTCATTCGTATTTTTTTTTAAATTTTTTCGTATTTTGCTTTGTTTCTTTGCAAGAGAAAGTTGGAATAAAAGGAAAACCGAAATATCGTAAGCAATTCAAACATGTTGTGTCTTTGAACTTTGTCGCTCGTCATCCCGAATTGGGCTCTCATGCCAACTCTTCTTTCTTACGCATCTTGATTCAAACATGTCGTGTCTTTAACTTTTGTTACCGGTCATCCCGAATTTAGCTCTAATGCGAACTCTTCTTTTACCCTCTTTGGATCAAAGAAGAAGAGTGGGTTTCTGCTTAGTCTTACCAATACCGTAAAAAAAATCACGTTCAAGACGCATTTCGTATTTTGATATGATTTGTGGTTGTTGTAAATGAGGCTTGGTACAATAAGAAGTTGAAGTCGTAAGCCAGGATTCACTGAATAAGGTTAGGCCAAGCGATCAGCCGACATACAATTTTTTTTAATTTTTGGCAGTACTTGGCATTGAGGGTGTCAACTTATTTTCTTTTTACATGCATTCTTTGTTTACGTTTTCTCCTATTTGATGACATTTTCAATCGGCAGATTTAATATCCTTAATGATGTTCATGGGGCCTATCCACTTTATGTTTGAGCAATTGACCTAACCTTTTATTAGTGAATACTGGTTTGTTATCATGACTCTAATAAAAACTAAAAAGTCAATTTGACAGTGTACAGAAGTTTTACAGCCTAATGGGAATTTGCGCCACCATCCCCACAGGTTTGTATACATGACATAATTACCAGGTAGTGTACCGTCTGCCAACGAGTTTTGGTTGTGTGTGTGTATTATAGTTAAGAGCTATAAAACCCCCTTTACACTGCTCATTTAAGACTATCGTCAGCTGATTTTATAAAGGCAAAACAGATGATCGAGCCATTAAATCCGGATTTAAGGAGCAGTGTAAAGGGGTTTAAGATACTGTATTAAATTTTGTGTAACCAAAAAAGCGCGTTTCAGAAGTGTTTCGAGGATTGGAAAAAATATCTGAGGGGGCTACTTTGAAAGGACAAGATAGTTATCTATGAATAAATAAATACTATTTAAAAAAATTTTCAATAACGGTTATTTTTTGATTCGAGATAGCACCTAAAATTTCTTCGGCCTTCTTCCCAATGCTAAAGAAGCCTTAAAATAGGTTAATTTGATAGTTCTTTAACGGAAATCTGTCAACCAGAGTATGACCTTTTGTGTATAAGAATTCAAATCCATTTTTCAAATTTGTATTAGATCTATTAGGTTGCCCAAAAAGTAATTGCGGATTTTTCATATAGTCGGCGTTGACAAATTTTTTCACAGCTTGTGACTCTGTAATTGCATTCTTTCTTCTGTCAGTTATCAGCTGTTACTTTTAGCTTGCTTTAGAATAAAAGTGTAAAAAAAGTATATTTGATTAAATTTCATTCTAAGTTTTATTTAAAATGCATTTTCTTTCTTTTAAAAAATCCGCAATTACTTTTTGGGCAACCCAATACATTTCTCACCTGTTTGTGTGCTCGCACCATTGTGCATGGTCTTAGAATGTGAAGACACCTTTATGAGCCCATGATCTTCGGGCATTGGTACAATTAGTACAATAATTAATATTAGTACAAATGGTACTATTAATATTGATCGGTCGGTGAAAAACAATAATTGTTTTTCCCCTTGGCTTAGATTTAATTCCTAATTTAACCAAATAAAAATGAATGTGTCCTCTGCTTACAAAGTTCTGGTTGTGAGACAATGTCGAAGTAAAATAAGTTTTAGCAGTTTAAAGGGGAAACATCAGAATGGACACTTTTGAACGAAGCCGAAGACAATACCCAAAGTTGGAATAAATCACCATTTTTCGAATTTATTGAGAAAACAATTGTTCGTCGTATGGAATACCTTTTGGAGCGGACGAGTTACATGGAGGAGATGCGAAAGGCCAAGAATAACATGATGCACGTACAGGTTGTATAGAATCTAAATGTTGGTTTACATTTCACAGTAAAAACATTGGAAGGAACATTCACATTGCCCTTCTTGTAGGAACAGAGACACGAAAGGGAATGTGAAGATGCCTATAATGGTAAGAGTGTATCTCTAGCAGTCAATAGATAACGAGATCATCATGATCTAAAGCAGCGTTTAAAAGTCTACCGATTTAATATCATCTAGTTTCCACAGTTTTGGAAAAACTTATACTCCCCCCACAAACTAAAGTACTTTTGGCTCAAACACACACCGCCACTGTCTTCATATAAAGTTTTAAACGACTTACCTGTTAACTCTCTCAAGGCAATTCCAATCAATTTACAACCAAATCTCTCCTAAATATGCACACTTCTTTGGTTTTTTTTTTTTTTAAATAATATTTCCATTTTTTACAGAGGCAAATGTATGAAAACAGCGAAAAAAGGCATGCAATAATTATGCAGCTGAATGATGGCAAGTGGGACACGAAATTATTTGAAGGCGTTAATAATGAACTCATTCTTAAAAATATCGCTGAGGTTAGTATATCCAATTACATCGTTAATATTTATAATCTTCGTATGGAAGTAATGCGAAATATTTTCGGATTTAACTAGAATTAGGCATGTAAAATTATGCCTTGACTTCTAAAACCAATGACTAATCTAAGCTCCCGGCACGGCATAGCTGTGAGAACCACACAAGCTGGAACATTGAGGTCCGATCTGTATGGTGTTCATTACGGGAAGCTTAACTGTAAGCTACCGGGTGCGTCCATAGGTTGCGAATAGTGGAATGCTGCATACGGAGTAGCCGCAGCGGCAGCCGCGGACAATCAGCGATATCGAGCGGAACGTCTCCGTGAGAGGCCGGGTGGCACCGGCTCTTGGACGAATACTAAGTGCCTATGATGCTCGATTTGACAAGGCGAGTTATTGGTGCCTTTAAATAACCAATGGCCAACTTGTTCCCGGGGCGATCGGTCCTTTGGACCGGAACGAGCTTGCTCATCTACAGGAGTTTGACGAGGATTGTCACCTCCACATGAAGATGTGGCTTCAACAACAACAAATCTAATCCATATGGGCCCATTAGATTTGGCTAATGCATTCTGACAATTCCCCTTACTATTTAGAACAGAATTCACTCTATACGATCTGAGTATATTATTATCCTATTAATGAATTAGATTGGTGGACACGATTTCTAGTTTTCATTCGGAAATATGTTGAGTTATTAGAGTGCGGCTTAGATAGGATTCGTTCCGTTTTTAAGAAGAATATGTTTGTGGAACAATACTATTCGGAAAATTGGATCAAGTGTCCTGAGATCCGGTTTCAGCAGTCAATGGCTGATTTGGCATATAAAGGTTTACTGCGAGATAGAAGCGATGATAACTGGAAAACATACTGCAAATTGAGGAACCGCGCTAAGTGAGTGCAAAGAAGTATTAAGAAGAATGTGCATCGTGTTCTGTTTGATAGTTGCAGTACTTCTAAGGGTTTGTGGAAAGTCATTAGAGATAATTGGCTTCTCAAGACCAGTTCCTCAGTTACTACTGGCAACTCTTCCATGCTACTCAATGAATTGAACCGTTTATCTGTAGAAAACCAATGTGATGTACAAGACGATGTGTCGGAATTTCTGAGTTTCGCTGCTAATGACGGCATTTCTTTTAGCAGCATTACTCCCGATGAATTGTTTGATGCTTTTATGTCACTTAAATCTAATATCGCTGGGTGTGACGGGCTCCCGATGAAAATTTTTAAGATAATTTTCCCATTTATTTCCGATTTTCTTAATTTTTTGGTTAATAACATAACCATGACCTCCACATTTCCAAACAGCTGGGAGATTGCTGGGATTAACTATATAAGGAAAAAGAATATAGGCCTATAGCGCTACTGCCGGTGCTTTCAAAGGTAATGGAACATGTTTTGAAGAAACAGCCTGTAACCTATATTGACTGCAGTTCGCTTTCACATGATTGCCAATGCGGATTCAGGAAGGGTAGAAGGACGTCCATGTTGCTTTTAGCTCTTACCGACCAAATTCGGAATTACTTGGCAGATCACAATGTCTTTATTTTGCTCTCCTAGGATCTAGAGAAGTCCTTCGATCGTGTGGATTACTTCGTCCTCATTAAAAAGCTGTCCAAAGTTTACGGTCTTGATAAAAGCCCTTGTAAACTTTTGTTTTCCTATTTGGTTGATAGAAAGCAATTTGTTCAGATAGGTGATATAAATTCATATACGCTGCCGCTTAAAAGCGGAGTTCCTCAAGGATCGATACTCGGTGCCCTCCTATTTATTTTGATTTTGAACGACTTATTTGAGTCCATAGAAAATTGGTGTACTCCATATGCATATGCGGACGATGTTCAGATAGTGTTTGTAGGTAACCGTCGCTCTTTGAACGTTCTTCAATCGAAGATTGATTTGGACTTGCCTTCCTTGGTTTCATGGATGTCTGTGAATGCAGCAACGACTAAGGCTCTTTTCTTCGGAACGAATGATACTCCAGGCGTGAAGCTGGTATAAAATGGGGATGAAATAGGATTTGTACATAGTATTCAGTGCTTGGGTATACTTTCGGATGATAAATTGTCATTCGATTTGCACATTGATAATGTTGTCGCCAAGATAACACTTTTCTTGCGCCAGCTTTATAGCACTGGCTTGGTATTACCTCAGTATATTAAGGAACGACTGGTTCATGCTCCTATAATGCCAAATCTCCTGTACTGCCTTGGGGTGTATTCTGGCACCACTGCAGTAACATGTTGAAGGTTAAACTTGCTTTAAATAGAGTAGTACGCTACATTTTTTCTTCCTTATTTCCCAGTTTGTTAAAAGTTTTCTTGGTTGTTCCTTCAATGATTTTGTTAAATGTAGAAATTTGATTATGTTCTACAAAATCTTTAAATCTCGTGATCCAACATTCCTATTAAATATGTTCTGATTTTCTTTTATAATTTAGCTTATGTTACTTATTTTTATATTATTGTAATTTTATTGAATGGGCTCTTATGGGGCTTTAAAATTACAAAATTCAGAAAAAAAAATAAAAAAAAAATATTGGGTTGCCTAAAAAGTAATTGCTGATTTTTTAAAGAAAGTAAATGCATTTTTAATAAATCTTAGAATGAACTTTAATCAAATATACTTTTTTACACCTTTTTTCTAAAGCAAGCTAAAAGTAGCAGCTGATAACTGACAGAAGAAAGAATGCAATTACAGTCACAAGCTATAAAAAAATTTTTCAACGCCGACTATATGAAAGATTCGCAATTACTTTTTGGGCAACCCAATAGTATGCCCTTTTAAAAGGGAAATAAAATAGAAGAGGACATAATAAAGGGAAACCCCAAACGAAGAGGAGAGGAGTTTGTAGGCCATAGTCATCAAAAGTTTCCCTGAACTAGCCAGAACGGCAAGAGGACTGGGTGACTGATGCAGTGAAGCAAAATACATTGAAACAAAGAACGGGCTTTTGAAAACGTGAAGTTGGAGTCCACACATTGCTCTCTGGTGGACATGGGGGTATCTCTATTTTGGTAAATTGGGTTGATACGATGCTAAAAGGCCGGATTATATAGCCATCATTTGTAGAGGGCTCGATAAAAGAGAATGTGACAAGAGGAACACCGCAAGAATGAGTTTTATCCTCTCTATTGGGACTTTCGGATAGCAATGGAACTCTGAGGTGCTTCGAACATGTTCTAAAGGCGTTAATGAAACTATCTGAATGGACGTGCGCCAAAGGGCTTGGTATAAACCGCAGAAAGACTGAGCTGGTACTTTTAACCAGGAGAAGGAAGAAGACCTGTTTTGAACGGTTTGGAGCTGGCGCTCTTTGGTGGGGCCAAATACTTGTGCGTGATTCTTGGCTAGAAAGCAAAGAAGAAACGTCGAATAAAGGGTCAAAAGCGACTGAATACCCAGCACCCCTGTCACAACTTTATGGGAAGGAGTTGGTGTGCTTAGGCCGATGAGTGTGCCCTGGATGTTAATTAATAAATAACAAGTAAAAAGGCATTAAGTTCGGCCGGGCCGAAATTTGGATACCTACCACCTTGGGTATATATGTAAACCCCTTTTCGTCACAATCCGATGAAAATTTGATAACTTATGCACCCAAATTCGGGACGTGCATTGAATGGTCTTTTAAATATAAGTCACTGTTGAATTTTGTATTTAAAATTTCAACAGAATTGGGTAATAAATAAAGCTTTTATGAGTTTCAGACCCTAAACCGGCATATCGGTCTATATGGCGGGCTATATCTAAATACAGTTCTATTTTTACCGTATTTGGGTCGGATGGCCTAAAAAAACTCACTGTTTCAAATTTCAGTGAAATCGGATAAAAAAAATAATGCTTTTATGAGCTTCAGATACTTTATCGGGAGATCGGTCTATATGGCAGCAATATCTAAATAAGTCCGATCTAAACCATATTTGGGGCGGATGTCGGGATACCTAAAACTACCCACTGTTTCAAATTTCAATCGGGTAATAAATAAGACTTTTATGGGTTTTAGACCCTTTATCGTCAAATCGGTCCATATGGCAGCTATATCTAAATATATTCCGATCTGAACACCATATTTGAGTCTTATGTTAGGAGGCCTAAAACCACTCACAGTTTCAAATTTCAGCGAAATCGGTTAAAAAATAAAGCTTTTATTGGGTTGCCCAAAAAGTAATTGCGGATTTTTTAAAAGAAAGTAAATGCATTTTTAATAAAACTTAGAATGAACTTTAATTAAATATACTTTTTTTACACTTTTTTTTCTAAAGCAAGCTAAAAGTAGCAGCTGATAACTGACAGAAGAAAGAATGCAATTACAGAGTCACAAGCTGTGAAAAAATTTGTCAACGCCGACTATATGAAAAATCCGCAATTACTTTTTGGGCAACCCAATATTTGCTTCAGATCCTTTATTGGGAGATCGGCCTATATGGCAGCTATATCTAAATATAGTCCGATCTAAACCATATTTAGGGCGGATGTCGGGAGGCTTAAAATAAACCACTGTTTCAAATTTCAGCAAAATTGGGCAATGAATAAAGTTTTTATGGGCTTCAGACCCTTTATTGGCAGATCGGTGTATATTGCAGCTATTTCTAAATATAGTCCGATCTGAACCATCTTTGGGTCAGATGTCGGGGGGACTAAAACTACTCAAATGCAAATTTTGCCCATGAACATTCCACTTAAGAATAGAGGCAAACTTGTCACATATCGATGAGTGCAGTCCGATTTAAGTTTTTTAAGCTCAATGATAAGGGACCTCCTATTTATAGCCGAATCCGAACGGCGTGCCGCAGTGCGACACCTCTTTGGAGAGAAGCTTTACATGGCACAGTACTTCACAAATGTTGTTGTTTTTTATGGTCTCACCAGGATTCGAACCCAAGCGTTCAGCGTCATAGGCGGACATGCTAACCTCTGCGCTACGGTGGCCTACCCACTGTTTTAAATTTCAACAAAATCGGATGAAAAATTATGTTTTTATGGGCATTAAACCCTTTATCGGAAAATTGGTCTATATAGCAAATATGGTCCGATTTGGCCCGTTCAAGAACTTAAACAGTGTGCATCAAAAAGACGTATCTGTGCCAAATTTCAGCTCAATATCTCAATTTTTGAAGCCTATAGAGTGATTACAACAGATGGACGGACAGGCGGACAGACACACGGACATCGTTAAATCGTCTTACAATTTTACGAAGATCCGAAATATATATACTTTATAGGGTCGAAAATTGATATTTCGATATAACAGGGGAGAATTTCAATTCTAACTAATTCATAAAGTCGTATTTTTGCCACGATTTCAATGAAACTCGGCACGAGTTTCGACAAAAGCGGTCAACCGTTTTAAGTGTTTGAGCTCAGAAATGCCATCCATTGTCGTTGTTACAGTGAGTTGCACAAATCCTTCAAGATCTGACTATACACCAGATCTGGCCATACTTGTATGCAGCTGTCACATATCCCTCTTTTCCGATTGAAGGCAGAGAAGGCACAAAAGCCGCATTTCCTACCTACGAAATTTGTACAATCCCATGGCAGCCGGTTGTACGTACCGGATTGACCCGATGAAGTCCTTCATCGGCAAGGGCTGCCGTCTCAGTGTACAACACAACACGACAACAATGAAATTTGTTAAAGCTCCCTTAATACCTGTACCAGTTATGGTTAATATAAGAACTTACGCTCTTTTTACTAAAATGTTAAGCAATGGACCCCTTGTAATAGTATTTGGACCCACGACATCCATAGTTTTATTCTGCACTCTTAACGAATACACATATACGATAGGAAGTGAATTAATTTTCAGTTATGCCCGGCGTAAATAACTTGATATTTATATGTTGGAAAAACCTACCAAAAATTGAGGTCAACCTACCAAGAGAATAAAAACCTACCAATTTTAATGGAAACCTACCAATTCTGGTAGAAACCTACCAGTTTTGGTAATAACCTACTAAAAACAGCAACCCTGGTCCTGACTGGTAATTTTAACGTCAGATTTTTTTTTGTGCTGGGCGCAAGGAAAAGCAGACTTCTGCAGGATGTGCGATGACTAGAGGAGGTGAACACCTTTTGTGTCGCTCGCAGGATAATGGTTGAACCCAATTTTTTGGTGCGTGCGCTCCCTCCAGGCACTTAGTGCTTTTGCCATTCTGGCGTTGTTGTTGTTGTGGCCGCATTTGCATGTGGAGGTGGCGATCCTTGTCAAGCTCTTGTGTATGAGCAAGCTCGTTCCAGTCCATACGACCGATCGCAGCGGGAATATGTTGGTCATTGGTTATAAAAAGACGTCACTAACCCTTGACATATCGAGCATCGTAGGCCCTCCTCTGTATATGAGGAAAAATCCGATGCCGCGCGGCCTCTCACTAAGACTCTCCACTCGATACCGCTGATTGTCCGCTATTAAAGTTGCAGCTACTGCATATGGAGCATTCCACTAACCGCAATTTTTGGACGCGCCCGGTGACTCCCAGCTAAACCTCACGCAATACCGAGGCTGGGGCTAAAGCTATAGACTATGTAGTGCTGGTAGTTATCACGTGCCGGGTGTCACTCTGGTTTTCAGTAAAGGCCTAAAATGGATGATTGGATCATACTCGCATCGCTAAGAGTTTCTCCCTCTTGTTCGTTGGTTTCTTTTTTCTCTCCTTTTTGCTGTCTTGTACCGTGCTCTGGTGTATCATCCTTGTCTGTTTTTCTCCTCTCCCTTGAGAGAGAATAGTTAGTTTTTCAAAAATATTTTTATTTTTCAATATAATCTCCTGAAAAGTCTTCAAAATAGTGGTTTACAACTGTGATTGTATCTTCATTTGAGGTAAAACGCTTGCCAGCAAGGATTTTTTTTTAATTTGGGAACAGGTAAAACTCACTGGGAGCTAAATCAGGAGAATAAGATGGGCGGTCAAGCATCTGGTACATTAATTCGTTGATTTTAGCTATTGTCAAAACACCCTTGTGTGCTAGTGCGTTGTCTTGATGAAAAATTATTTTTTTGTGTTGTAAGCCAGGACGTTTATTCGAATTTGTACATTGAATTTATCCAAAAGATAGCAATAGTACTCTGAATTTATTGTTTTACCCTTTTGCAAATAGTCAATCAATAAAATACCTTTGAAGTCCCAAAAAAAAACCGTTGCCATAACCTTACCAGCTGGTTGAATTGTTTTTGCCTACTTCGGGGCACTCCTCCAGCTTCGGTCCATTGTTTGGATTGTTCTTTTGTCTCTGGAGTATAGTGGTGGATCCGTGTCTCATCAACAGTTATGAAACGACGCTTAAAATTCATTTTATTTCGCTTAAAACGATCTAAACAAGCTTGAGAAAAATTCATTCTTATGCGTTTTGGGTCGACTGTTAACAAATGCGGCACCCATCTTGCAGAAAGCTTTTTCATCTGTAGTTCTTCATGCAAAATTAAATGAACTCGATCATTTGAGATGCCCATGCTTTTAGCTATTTCACGCACTTTTATTTGTCGATCATTTAATACCAAATCACGAACTTTGGCTACAATTTCTGTTGTTGTTGCTGTTTTTTGACGTCCACTACGTGGCTTATCTTTTACCTAACACATTCTCCATATCATTATTTCTTGTCCCGATAAACCGTTTTTATGTAAATATTTAATGACACCACGCATTTCAAATTTCTCATTGTGAATAAATCGCGGATGCGTCTTTTGTGAACACCTGTTTCTATGTGAAGGAGTTGCCAGATCGGAACAAAATTGAACATGTGTTCATAGCAGAGAGGTTTCTGTGCTAGGCTAAGAAGTTTCCCAACCGTCCTCGTACAATAGATCTAAGCGATCCGAGTAAAGTTTTTACAACTTTTCATTATGCTTTTAATTTTTTTTCCAAATCTTAATGCTTTTCTCGTTCGTTTTATTTCAGTTGAGTGCTTTGGAAAAAAATCTTTGGAATTTGTATAACAAAGTAGAACAAGAAGAAACATCTCTATTAACAAAATATACGCTAGCCTCAAATGAGTTCTATGAAGCTGAAAGAATGTATAGAAAAATTTTGAATGTGGGTTGGGTTTTTACATCCCTTGTTACCTCGCTGCTGGGATTTATAGTGTCCAACCTCTGGTTGTTTTACCATCAATCGAAAGCACCTTCAAGCGAACTGCCCAAATTTGAAATAAAAGAAGAGAAAAACAACCAGGATTCTTGGACAAGTTATTTACACCGAAATCTTCGCTGGACATATAGTTGGACAGAAAGATTTAATAAATAAATTGAATATTTTTACGTTATTGCTGAATAAACGAAATAAATAAAAAACAAATTGGGACATGGCAAACGTATTGGGTTGCCCAAAAAGTAATTGCGGATTTTTCATATAGTCGGCGTTGACAAATTTTTTCACAGCTTGTGACTCTGTAATTGCATTCTTTCTTCTGTCAGTTATCAGCTGTTACTTTTAGCTTGCTTTAGAAAAAAAGTGTAAAAAAAGTATATTTGATTAAAGTTCATTCTCATTCAGTTTTATCAAAAATGCATTTACCTTCTTTTAAAAAATCCGCAATTACTTTTTGGGCAACCCAATATGATAAAAGTCTCCGAAGTAGAATTTAAAATATTGATGTGCATTAAACCTCTTGTATTGAAGGAAAGTAATCAAGGAGTACGGAGTTCTTTGCAATCCCATGGCAGCCAGCCGGTCGCACGTACCGGATATACCCAACTATGTCCTTCCTCGGCAAGGGGCAGCCGCCTCATTGTACAACACACCGCTACCACAACAACAAGGGATTCTTTGGGTCCCGATCTTCAATTAAACACTCCAAGTACTGCCTAGTCTGCTTTCGCAAGTATCCATGCGTCGGAAACATAATGATGAGGATCGCTGCCTTCACATGCAAATGAACAGGAAAGCATTCCGCTATCTGCAACCTGTGGATAGGGATGAACATCACACGCATGGGAGCTAAAAATTCAAACCTGTTTCCAGCTTATAGTTATTGCGGGGTCGGACGCCGTCTGCAGCCATTTGACCCCATACTAACTGTGCAGTATTCTTTACCATCATCTGAGATCATCTAATTCTGCGGTATCCTCGTCGCATCCACTCCAGCTGCATTTTAGCATCGAGTATGCCGCTTTTTTGTAGTGTCAGGTCGTATTTTTTCGCGCCGCTTATATTAGTACGAACTTTTGCTTTAACAAGGTAAAGGTGATCCGAAACAATGCACGCCATTTGGATGAAGCGTACGTGCAACACGTTGGATGAATGCCTCATTCCATTTATTACAACGTGATCTCAATTTGGTGGCAAAGGGTAGTTTACGAGGAAAATGGCAAAAAAATCAAATTTTTTGCATACCCCCTAAAATGAATCCTGGAAAACGAAGTTTTTTGTGGTCGGATCTGGGGTCACCCAAACGGGCCTTCCTCCATCAGGTGAAATTGAACGGAATATATTGCAATATGGTACTCAAAATAAAGGAGATTTTGCGTAGAATATGAATATGGTGGAAAAAAGTCGAAGGAGTCAATCTAGGTACTTGAGAAATTTGACCCCCTTTAGAAAAAGTTATGAAAATATTTTTCAATTAAAAGAAAATTCGTTAATTTTTAGACAATTAATTTTAATTTTTAGACAATTTTTTTTATTTGAAAATAGAGCCACAGGCAAAACCGCGCAATTTTGTAGATTTTTTTTTTTCTTTTCTGAAAATAGTGCCACAGGTGAAGAATTTTTTTTTTTAATCGCGCGATTTTTTTGTGGCAATGTTTTCACCGTTGAAAAACCTTTTTTTCAATTACTTTTTAAAAAAGTACGAAAATTACAAAAGGAATCCCCTTATCATTGAGCTTAAGCTTGAATCGGACTGCACTCATTGATATGTGGGAAGTTTGCCCCTGTTCCTTAGTGGCAAGATATATCAATTTTCAGGTAGTGGCAGTAGCCCAACAACAAAATAATGAGTACACTATCAGTTAAAATTAGTGATTAGTGCAACTTTGATTTTGTGTATATGTAGTTCGCGCCATTTTTCGTTCTTTGTGTGTGGTATGGTTCTTAACTATAATAACAAAACTCGTTGACAGATAGTGCACTTCGCGAGAAAAAATTTTACTTAGCTGTTAACGGTACACTACTTGGTTGTTGTTGTAGCAGTGTGTTATACACTGAGGCGGCAGCCCTTGCATTTGCATTTTACGAAAATTACAATGATAAAGTAACAATTTTATCAAAATTTTAATGAGGGAAAGTCCTACTGAACAAAATCAGCAAGTATTTTTGCTTCAAATCTATTATCTCAAAAAAGTGATCGGCGAAAAATATCGCGAAAACGAATATTGTTGTTGTTGTTGTAGCCGTGTGTTCTACACTGAGGCGGCAGCCCTTGCCGATGATGGACTTCATCGGGTCAATCCGGTACGTACGACCGGCTGCCATGGGATTGCGAATATAGTACCAGTCTTAATTTCGTATATATACTTGTCCCTAGGGTCATTTTAGGCGTGTACGAACATTTTTTTTGTTTGCAATTTTCCCAGTAAACTAGATTTTAACCCACCTTGGATTTTATTTTTGATTAGGGAAGGACCTTGTGGATATCAAAGTGCTGAAATTCGACAAAAAATTACGACTTATGGCTGGTACGATGTTCGTTTTTTACCGTTGAAACCCGTTTTTCGCGATTACTTTTTTGAAACATTACGAAAATAACAATGATAAAATAACAATATTACCATAAGTAATAAAGAAATGTCCTACTGAATGAAATCAGCAAGTTGTTTTGCTTTAAAATCAATTATCTAAAGTAATCGGCGAAAAATATCGCGAAAAGCGAATATAGTACCAGGCTTTAGTCGTAATTTTCTAATGAGTCTTGATATCTCTTTGCTCGTGATTTTCTCGAGAGTCGTGATTAGTGTTGTTGATCGCACGATCAAGCGATTAGATTTGGATCTCACGAATCACGTGAAACAACTACTCACGAGTCACGTGCTCAAGTCTCGAAGTCTCCTAGCAAGATATTAATCATTAAATAAAATAATAATATTAATCATTAAATTTTTATGTCATGTGCGGGGCGTCGCTCATATGTTCTCTCTAGGAGCTTATGAAAACCATATATCCTTGCTTTGTTCGTAGTAATGAGTTACACTAATCTAATTATAACGTTTTTACGCTACGTTACGTTTCTTAATAATGATCATTAAAGTCAATTAACGGCGTTCGCAGTGCACTCCTCCGACTTGGCTCACTGACAGCCAACCAATAATATAAACAAAACAAAAAATATAGAAAAGAAGTCATGAAATTTAATTGAAATATTTAATCTTTTGGTGCATTTTGTGTTTCCAACAAAGTGGTAAATAAAATAAAATCGTTTTTACTAAAAGTAAGTGCATTCAATTGTTGTGAGTGAGTATTCCCTCAATAACTATTGGATAATAGAAAAAAAGACTGTGAATAACCAGTGTCTACATTACATTAAATGCACTTACCAACCAAAAATGTTACATATATTTACGTATTATTTTGTAAATAGTTTCGCTATTTAGCTGGCCAAATGCCCCTTAAATGTTTCATTAAAAATCGATGTTATATCGATGATCATTAGTGTGTAGTGGCTCTGTTTTTCTTACTACTTGTCATATGGTTTTCTCAATTATATAGAAATTGTGTTGATTTTCTTCTAGTTTTTTTTTACTATTTTATGTTGCTTAATTTTAACGGCAACCTTTTTAAAGTAAGAATTATTGATTAATTTCCATTTAGGGTTGGATTTTCTTTATCTTGTAACAAATTTGGGGGAGTGTGTCTGATTTGCCCCTACTCCAGAAATCCCTCTATATAATAGAAAAACTTGAAATTGTTGTAGCCTTTTCTCACATTGTTGCCTCGATATAATCATAAACATCTTTTGTTAGAAATTTTGTTTAACACGCATAGAAGTATGGGTAAAGTGAGGGATCAAATACACATATACAGAGAATCGTGTATGTGTGTATGAAGATTTTGGCCTTACAATGTAACTTGCACACACAAAATACTTACAACAGAGTTCTGTGCATTTATAAGGGTCCCCCTTCAGAAGTAGTGTTTGTGCGACGCATTGTGTGTTTTCTACGACGACCGATAGCTTTATTCCTTCCTTTGTTTAGCTTACTTCATTTGTCGAAAAAAAACTACTACGCAGTTTGTTGGTATGGATGTAGCTGCGTCTGTGTGGCTAATAATAATTCTGAACTTCTTTGTTTGATTCTATGTTATACCGTTCATATATTCACATTGCATAGTAATCCACATACACATGGCTACATGCTTGTGTTAGGACTTCATAAATACAAATGAAATCATGCTTCTATATGAAATCAAAACACCACCCGCATTAGTTTACTCAAAAAATTATATATTCTATGTAAACAACGAGTTATAGGAATTTATTGTCATGTCAATACAACATATATGTATATTTATACATGCATGTATCAATATGTCATGTTATGCCGTCACATTTAGCTAACAACGTTATCAGCTGATTACTATTTCCAAAAACATGTGTTGTTTACTTTTTTATAGACCACTTCAGTGCAAGAAAATTACCTTGTCCAAATAGCATTAGTTACTTGAAATGCTTTAAACTAATTTTCCTATGGCGAACATAAAAAATGTTTTATGTATCTACATATGAATATACATATTTATGTTTTTCATTTTTATTGCGTCTTAACTTCTGTCAGCAAATACAAAAAATAAAACGCAACATTATCTAATTGCGCACCCAAAGGGGTTAATACATCAATATTTTATCGTTCTTTGCTACATTACTTTTGTGTAACACATCTGATGTAGGCATATACATATTTTACATGTGAATATATATACATATATACATGCTTCAAATAAGAAAAGCTATGCTCCACTGTTATCCAAAGAAGACAAAGATAATGGAAATTGCATCGCACCTTTCTCTCGCAGATTATCCTCTCTTTGTTGTCTTGTAAATGTATGGAATAGGGTTGCCAAACAAAGTATATGGCAAAAAGAAAATGTCAAACAAAACACACAATTTCTAGCAAAAACAACAATTTATATATGTTAAATTTTATTTATTTATTTGCCCAAGTTCGTAACTTTAAGCCACACGGCACATTTATAAAACCACAATAGAAATACACGCTTATATTAGAGTACTCTCTTAAAAATATAATAAATACCCTATATTAATAAGAAATAAATGGAGAATTAGCCATAATTCGGTTTTTGAGTTAACAAAACTCGAAAAATATGTTTTCTATATTTTCCGAAACTTATGTTTTGAAATCACTTGCAGTTCCTTCTACTGTACCAGTAATTTTATTAAAATACCTTTACACTGCTCGAAAACCCTGTTTTAATGGCTCAATCATCTGTTTTCCTTTTATAAAATCTGCTGACGTGGTCCATGAATCCGAATTTAATGAGCAGTGTAAACATACTTTTAAATTATGCATTCAAGCAAGGTTTGTAAGAAAGAAAGCGCTAGTTTTCTTCTTCGGATTTTAGTTATGAAAAGAACAGGAAATGTTTCGATGTTTCATTTTGACATTCCATTTGCAACATATCAAAATTTCCACTACCGACTATAAAAATTATATATATTCTGGAACGTGGTACAAATCTTAGACAATATAGTTAAGTTCGTGCGTCTGCCTGTTGAAATAACGCTAAATTTTTTTTTAAATATTTCCGGTAAAAAGGCTCATTAAAACCGCATTTATTGCCCGATTTTGTTGAAATTTTTCACTGTGACTTGTGTTAAGCACGTCGATATCAGCACCGGACTAACATCTAGGCCGACTAAGCCGAATGTGCTGACCGATGTCACCGAAATTTGCACATGGCTGGGTATGGTTTTGAGCGGATTATATGGCAGATTTCCAAAATGCATCAATGCAAAGTTAGGATACCGTTCTGCTGTGGTATCACACAAAATTCCGAAAAATGCATGAAACCTTAATTGAATCGATAGTACAGCCCTTAAAATCTAATGTTTAAGATTATTTCGTGCAAATGTTGACCGTCACTGCGTCTCAAATGGTCCATCCGCCTAGTCTAATTTTGCCCAAGCTTTTGCTTTTTTCCATTTTTCTTGTTTACATGAATTTCTTAAAAAAAATATTATTCCCTATCATAAAAAAATGCATGACAGTTGATAAAAAGTAAATGTAGAAATTATTTGTGTTGAGAAAGTAATTAATTTTATATAGCAGCAAATTGATTGGTTCGTGTAGATAAAGAAGGTGCTGCCCATTTGGCCAGATGGGTGTAGGATGATCTAGAAACTGGCCAATTCAAAAAAGAAAAACAAAAACGGTTCACGTTTTTGATTCTTTTTTAGTTTTATAAATAAAACCTAAGATTAATTAAGAACACGAACATCATAAAATTTCTGAAAATAGAAAATTTTTTCGATGGACAAAAGAAGAGAAAATTTAAATTTTTTTTTGTAGTTAAATTTTTTCTAAAATCAAAGGTTAAGTTAGGATCAAACTTTCTTTAAAGGCAAATACCGGTATTCACAAAACTTAATGTAGCTTTGAAATAGGTTTATTTGAAAGATTTCCTTTAAAGAATTGTCAAATAAATTTATTTTAAGGCTTCATTACGTTTTGATTTTTTCGAAAACAAAATTTCAATGAAATTCTCTCTAAATGTAGTTTGTAATAAGATTTGGATGAAATCGGATTTAATCTTAAAAGAACATTTAATGTTTTTTTTAATAATAATGTAAAAAATAAATTAAAAACAAAATATGTTTGGAGAAAATAAGTAAAATAAATAATTTGTATCATAGAGACGTTTTCGCTATAAATACGATTCAAATACAACATACCAACGCACGGCCCTTGAAGCCATAAAACATAATATGGCTGAAAAGACTTCTAACCAAAGACGAAACGCGTCCCATATTGGTTGGTGTGTGTCGCTATATCTTTTCTATTTGCAAGGGGGGAAAAAGCGATCATTGAGCAAAAATTGTTAAATTTAGTGATCTTCGTTCTAGCAGGCACAAAACTTTAAAAAGAGAAAATAAGAGTAGTTCAATGTAATTTGTTCAAATCGACGTCAGGTGGCTTCGAATTACACAATGCAAATAAATAAAAATAAAAAATTACATGTCAGAGCAAGTGCAAAATTGTCACAAAATATGTAAAGAATTTTACCATTAGTATGGGAACATCTAAGAAATCGGTGATTACGATCCTTCGGGCAACTAACGCAGAAACTATCTATGGCAAAGTTTTTTGACGAACAAATTCCCAAAATATGATCGGTATCTACAAAAGGCCACCGTAGCGCAGAGGTTAGCAAGTCCGCTTATGACTGAGTACCTGTGCTTGAATCTTTATGGGAACCCCTCCTAATGCTGGCAACATTTGTGAGTCACTTTGCCATGCCTAAACTTTTCCCCAAAGATGTGTCTTTTTTTTTTTTTTTTGTTATTTAAAGTTGCGTCAACCCAAAGGAAAGATGTGTCTTAAAGGCAGCTTTTGGATTTTTTGGATAATCGACGTTAAATCAATTGCAATTGAAATATGTTTGCATATATTAAAGGATATTTAGACTACATTAATGAATATTAAAAATTTAATTAATCTGGGAAATTTTTTTGCATTCACTTATAGGTGGCAATTAATGAATTGTTCCCAGCATTTTATCCTAATTGAATTCTAGGAAATATTACAAAAACAAGCAATTGGCAATCATGTTTTGTGTATTTGCTAAAAAGTATTTTCTGTGTGCTTTTGCTTTTCTGTCAGTACGATTTTGTTGTTCGAAGGTATACGTTGTAGTCCATTCCACTTTGGTCGCCGCGAACGGTGTGTGAGTGGTTGAGTTGAGTGAGAGCGTGTGTGTGTGTGCTGCGCCAGCTTGCAACTGTTTTTGTATTTCAGATGGTGTGGTGTTGCGTGCCTGTGTGTATTACACTTGCAGACAAAGAAATTTAAAACAAATAAAGAGAAAAAGAAACACAAAAACAACAACAGAAGATAAAAAAAATCATTTCATCATTAGGTGTTGTGTAGTGCTCTGCTAAACAAAGATCCAAATTGTTTTATTTTAAATAAAGTTAAAAGTTCTAATCAAATTTGATTTCATACAACGTACAAGCAGTGAGGGCTTAATGTAAGTGGAAATAATGATGAGATAATGAATAAATTGTAGTGTTTTGAAGGCTCTATAGTTGAAAATTGAGTGCAAATAAAATACGACTAAATTCTCTTTCTAATTACATTGTGAAACATGTACACATAGAAAATCTTTGCCATCACCAGCAACAACAAAAACACAATCATCATTATTATCGATGTTGTCATCATCATGGTGTTATTTGCAATGTATTTTTGTGTATTTTTTTCATACTCTTTTTTTTCTCCGTTGTGTTAACTTTTTCACAATTGACGAAAACGACGACCACCATATGAATAATGGGCGATATGTTGGTCATTGTCACCGAAATTGAATTTCTTTCGTTATAGACGTGTTGTTTTCGTTCCCTCAAAAAAAAAAAAACAAATCATGCATAGAGCACTGTGATCATATCGTTATTTATTGTACCATTTTTATTTGCAGCCCATCAGTGTCAAGTGTAATATGCTTTCAAAAGTCAGCAGTGGAATAGATAATGGAATGCACAAAATTCACAATTTTTGTTTTGCTGTTGTTTGTTTGCTTCTATTCTTTCTCTCACCCCACATTGAATCTGGTTTTATTCGTCATTAAATCAGGTATTGTTTTTTGAGGTTGGCTGCCAACCTTTTCTCTTGTTTGTCTGTCCTCTCCAATTTAACGTTGTTGTTGACTTTGAATAGAACTATTTCTATATGTTTATATCTACAATATATGGATGTGTGTTTGCCTTCTGTATTTTCTACGTCCATTGCGTGGGTTATTTAGTATTTCGCTTCCTTTTCATACCCACCTCCATACTTCGCAATTCGTCCGTCCACACAAAAGAACGGGTGGATGATAAAAATCTCTTTCCATTTTTTTTTTCACTTGCGCCCTTCATTCTTTCATTAACAATACATTACTTTATGTTCGTGTAGGGTTGCCAAACTAGGGACAACCCCCTTGCAATAGAATTTTAGGCAGTCGACAAAAATATCCAATCTAGAATTTTAAATGTTTCTTAATTTGAAATCTACGGCTGGATTGAAGTAGGGGATGTTGGATACGAACTAATGATTCTGAATAATTTTAAGTTAAAAAAGTCTAGGCTAATCTTGATTTCTCTTCCATCTTAAAAACGAGCAATGAGCTGTAAATTTTTGTTAGTCCGACATTTGTCTATAGTCTTATATACGCCCGCCACAACAAAAGGGAAGGACGAACAGACCGAAATGTATTTTACAAAACACAGCGAACGCAAGCGAGAATTGAGATTAGCTTTGTTCCAAGAACGCAATGCAGTGTGCGTCGTAGTAGAAATAAAAACCATGGCAGTTCCGAGCACAAGGTTGCAAGGCTTCTCGTTGTCATGGATGGAACGCACTCAGCCGTATGATTGATTGAAATGATTGATTCGGATAATAACCTTATTGCAGATAAGATTCGCACCCAAGGCGGATTTAAATAGGTGGTCTCACGCGAACAGCTGTTAATAGCCGTCCGGGTTTGACGGTATTAACATGTCAGTTTTTTGTTTGTATTCTCTTTGTTGTTATCTTCTTTCGCGCATATTCTCCGCTCATCCACGCACACGTATACAACCACGCACACAAATGTGTGCGTGTGTTGGCAAAACGATGATCAACTTGACGGCAAGATGGCGGATTGCACCATATGATTTGTGGTTGTTGTACAAATGAGACCACCTTTAATTGTTTCGTTTTGATTCGCACCGTTCGGAGCATATCTGCAAATGTACGGTCCTGGTTGAGGTGCAGTTTACAGGGAAAATCGCAAATTAAAAATTTTTTTTTTGCCCCTAATTGGAGCCTTTCCCGCCATCAAGCGAAATGACGCCAAATATAGGCACTCAAAGGTACCAAAAGAAATTTTGCGTATAATACGAAAAAAAAAAATTAAAAAGATTCACTTTTTTATTCGGTTTAGCTATGTCCGCCAGCTGTCTTTCCATGTTAAATTGTGTACAAACTACATGTCGCAATTTTCGTCGGGTCGTCTTCAAATTTGGCACATCCATTTTTTTTTGGCGTAGAGACAAAGCCTGTTGAAATTGAAAAAAAAAAAAAAATGTTTCAGATTATATAGCTCCCATATAAATGTTCATCCGATTTGGACTAATATTGCGATGTGGTCATTTCTTAACCGATTCTATCGAATCTTGACAGGAAGGATTTTCTCTTGACACTCGACAATACTAGTCAATTTCATGGAAATCGGTTTAGATTTAGATATAGCTCTTATATATATCTTTCAGACCCCCCGTACACGATCGTGCTATCTGATTTTTGTATGTCATAAATACTCCAAATATTTATTTACATGTAAAAACCGAAAACCTAAGTTACACAAACATGTTATGTCATTTTTTCAGAATCCAGCGATTTTTTCTTTTGTATTTTTCACATAACTATTGCACAAAAATAATAACGTGCTAAAAATTTCATACAAATCGGTGGATGTTTTTTTCAGGTCTGAAAGGGATATATAGCCCGATTTTCATTCCTAGAGCATCTGCAAGCGTATTTATTGACCTATCTTGCCAACATTTTGCTTGCTTTCCTCGACGACTACCACAAAATCTAAACAGTTTAGGAGAATTCGGTTCAGATTTGGATATAGCTTCCAAATATATGTTCGTCCGATTTTGAGAAATTCTACAATAAAATGCTCATTTGTTAACCGTTTGTCTCGAAATTTGGCAAGAAGGATTTTAGATTAGTATTACCGGTGAATAATATATTGTGTATTGTTGACCTTTTTGATTATAATTTCGTGGATAGTTCGGCTTGAGGTCATGTACAATTATTAAAAACAGATGTCGGTGTTTTCTTAATAATTGTTTTATTAAAAATTTTTTCCAATATTTCGATTACCGCCGGTAATCTTCATCAGGGAATGGATATATTTAAAAACAAGTGAACTTATTTCTTACACCACGCAAGATTGACTCATTCTTGACATCAAGCCGAACTATCCACGAAATTATTACGCGTGAATTTCAAAGAAATCGGGTAAGATTTAGATATAGCTGATATATATGTATTTCGCCCTATTTTCACTTCTAGAGCCAATATATGCGCTTTTATTAACCAATCTTGCCAACATTTTGCACAACGCTTTTCTCGACGACTACCCCAATATCTAAGAAGCTTGGTCGAAATCGGTTCTGATTTAGGTACAGCTCTCAAATACAGTGCCGTGCGTTAAAAAAGCAACAATTTTAGCACCTGGCAATGCTTTTTAATTTTAGTATAGCTGAAGCAAAATTTAAGATTTTGATGGAATTATTTCTAGGGATTTTTGAGCAAGGAGTTAAACAAAATGCATGAGCTACTATTGTATAAAAAGATTAAGTTTCATCAAATTTAATTCAATGTTCAAGATAAAAATAGTATAAAATTCGAAAGTATCTTATTTATAGGCGTAATTATAGTGAAATGTGTGAGTCTAAGGCAAAAGTAAAGCAAACATAAAACGTTATGCCGGTATTTTCAAGTAGGATACACTGGCGATATTACAATGTATCCGAAAAGAAGTGGTTGTACGATTACAAAATGTCCTATTGCAATATAGAAATAGGTTTAAAACATGCTTGGGTTAGGTAGTCATAGAACTATGCTCTACAGAAGACCTACGGCAAAATGTACACAATAGACGACAAACATATTATCAAAAGAAAAGTATGAATTTTCCCATGGCAGCCGGTTGTACGTACCGTATTGGCCCGAAGGAGTCCTTCATCGGCAAGGGCTGGCTCGTCAGTGTACAACACACTACATGCATTTTCCTAAGATCGATCGATATTGAAATTTTTTAAAATTTGACTTTTTGTTACTCTGTTATGCCAAAAATTCAAATTGAAAAGAAAAGACATAGAAATAAAGATATTTGTTAATAAAACTAAATTTTTTTGGTTAAATTCAAATAGCATGTCCGTGAAGAGTTGATTTTATAGGACTGCCCTTATTTCAAGCAAGTTAATTGCAATATAATGGTATTAACTTGTGTTTCCTACAGTTCTAACAAAATTTTAATGCAGTTTTTGCCAATCTGAATAAATAATGGATAGCTTTTGAAGGAGAAATACTTTAAAGGAGGCAAATTCTTGCAGATACTAACTTTGACTGGCCTTACTCTTCGACATATTTACGTAAAAGTTACTAGAAACATTTTTTAAATACAATTAAGAGCTCATACACGGCAAGTAATTACAAGTTTTTTACTAGTCAACTCTATCGCTGGATACAAAACTCTTATTTTAGCTTTTCAATTAAAACAATTTAGGATTTGAGGTTCTTTTGCATAAATACTTGTATGAAGCTCTAAAACCAAACAGAAAAGATTTATCTGTGTATGTAATTAGCCGCTAAATATAAGCTATGCCTATAAAATGTATAACAATGGTCAAAAATGGTGCAATTAGTTGCTTTTGTTTGGCACACGTGAAAATGAACCATTTTTGAACAAAACCTCATTTATATAAAAATGTTGGTCTTAAACCCCGACTTGATGTGTGGCTTTTAAAGCTTATGGTACGTCAAGTAAAATGGTTATAGAACTTTGAATGCTTATCATGCATTAATCGAATTTTATGATTATTTTCACCAATATGAAAAAGCGTTGCTTTTGTTCTGAACGACATTGTATATGCTCGTCAGATTTTGGGTAACTTGCAATAATGGTGTTATTTGTCAACCGTAATTATTACAGTTTGAATATATTTGCTTGAAATTTGATACGGATTTTTTAATAACCCATCTCGAAACATCCGCCGAGGTCCATCAAAATTGTTTCAGAATTAGATATAGCTCCCGCTTTGTAGGGTATTATACAGTCGGCACTTTTGCCTTTTCTAACTCGTTTTTTTTACAAATAATTAAACAGTGTAGTTAGAAAGTATGTACCTACCTAAGCACATTTTGTCTTGGGCAAATTAAACTACATTCTGTTGTTCTGCGTTGATTACAACGTAAAACAAAGCACGCAGATTATTTTAATATACTTTGGATTGGTATATACAGCGAATTTTTGTTTTCATTTGCCGTAATTTCTCCTCATATGAATAAGAACCAGTCTAATGTATTCAAACATACATCTGCATATATATTTCGTCACCAATTTGTATATACACATGTATGTATTTAAATTCGTTGAATTAATTTTCTTTTTTGTTTTGCTGTTGATTTCCTTAAGAAAAACACATAAAGGAGTGGATATCAGATCGATTGATGTGTGTGTGTGTGCAAATAAAAAATTGGATGGGAGAGTGTATGTTGGTGTAAATGGGTGCGCTTATGAGCTTACCCCCACTGAGCCAATGAGAAGTATTTGTTGTCAGTTTTGTTATACAATTATTTTTTGTTGTTTGAGAATATATGTGGGTCTCTCTTTTTACTCATCCTCTTTTTTTTTACCTATTTGTTGTTGCCTGCACTTTGTTTTGTAAATATCGAACAGCTGAATTCAGAAAAACAGTGTTAAACTCATCGAAGAGGTCTATGGCAATTTTTTTATGTATTCGTATTGCATTTGAAATTGAAATTGGTCATAAAACAAAGAAGAATAGAAAACAATTAAATTGTGATTAAAGTTATATGTAGGTATGTATGTATGTAGTTATTACAATGGTGATGTTGGTTAATTTTCCGTGCTTTATTGTTAACATCTGCTAACAAATAGCAAACTCATGGGGGAACATACGAACATATAAATTTTGTAATGAAAATATTTTATATATCGCTAAATCAATGCCACTTAACCCATTTTAGACCATTATCCCATCTTATGGTGCAATCGCTTTGAAACTTTAGATGTAGGAAGTTTTAGTTTACCTGATAAATAAGAGGTACGTTAGTTGTTTTTATGTAGTATAGTTCCCGAGAAATCGGTGAGGGGGAAAAAAATATAGGACAGACACTACGTTTGATATCAAAAATAAAATTGAAAATACTTAGGTATATATCAGGATTCACTAATAGAAGCTTAGGCCACTTGCGAAAACAAAGTGGATAGGTCCTATGAACATCATTAAGAATGTCAAACCTGCCTATTGAAAATGTCATAAAATAGAAAACGTAAACAAAGAAAGGGAACAAGTTGACATACTCAATGCCAAGTAATGCCAACAATTTAAAAAAAATTTATGTCGGCTGATCGCTTGACTTAACTTTATTCAGCGAATCCTGGGTATATATTTATATATATTTTTTAATTTATTTTATCTTAAATAATTAAAATAAATATTATTAAGTTTTCCTCATTTCATCAAAATATGTATAGGCTGTAAAAAATAAAAATAAAATTTTTACTTAGCTTATTTTAAGAAAAATTTTAATAAAAATACCACACGCATCTTTTTGATAAAGCTATTATTTCTATTTTATCTCTAACGAGTCAGAGCAAACTGTAATTTTTTTTTCAATGTAACTAAAGGCTCTATTACACGGCATGTAGTTGTCTTATGACAGGTCACATTTAGCATATGTTGAGTTGTACATGTCGTGTGATACATACGAAGCTAACATATGGACATAGTTTTTCGAAATAGCACATGTAATTTTTTCGATTAGAGCGTGCTCTATTCCTTCTGACAAAGACATAAAGAAATTGGACGTTTTTTGTTGTCAGTCGAATGAAAGCAACCTAAAATTAAATTGTTTTCTGTAATTTATAATTTAACCAGCTTTCTCACAACTTCAACAATTATTACGCATAAAAAATTAGCTTTTGCTCAAATTTTTAGGTTAGGCCATACGAAAATGACATGCAGTTGTGAAAGCAAAAATGATGAATCGTATGTAAATTGACAATTTAGCCAAACATTTTCAATTACATGTGAATACAAAAAGTGGCATGTCATAAGGTCTCTACATGCCGTGTAATAGCGCCTTATATTAGTAGCATACAGCCAATATATACATGTAAATGTTCGCCAAGTAACGAAAACGCAACACCTGTCTAAAATGGGTTAAGGCTTTGATATAAAACAGAATAAGGTACGAATTTAGATATGTGATTTTTCTCCAACTGAATCGATAAGGCATGAACATTAGCTGTTAGTGAGTATATACGTTAAAATGGTAACCCTGCCAATGCGGCAACGAGAGTCCGGTGGGTAGTCAAAATTCACGACTGGGGTTTCTACAAAGTAGGTAAAGGTGGATTATGTTTAATTGTAAACTTCGATGGGCAATGTTATTGTCGCTATCTATCGTTAATTTCTCATCACCTATATTTCAAACGAAAATGAGAAATAAAAATCTGGAAATCGATTTATATAGAAGCAATATTAATGTAAAGACCAAATAAAACCAAGGGTAATAAAGTCAGTTGGAAGTAATGAGAGAAATCAATGTACAAAATATTAGTCTAATCGGATGCAAATTGCGCCTTCTATAGGCGCAGTGTACCTTAAAAGATACATTCAATGTCGGATTGCTTATTTTTATTTAATTTTGCACACAAAATTTACTTTTGCGATAGTACAACAATACAAATTTTGCCCATGAACATTCCACTAAGAAACAGGGGTATACTTCTGACATATCAATCAGTGCAGTCCGATTCAAGCTCAATAATAAGGGGCATCCTTTTTATAGCCGAGTGCAAAAGAACGCGAAAAAAGTACGCGAAAGAATTCCAATGAAAATGTGCAGAACAACAGCTAATTTTTGTTTTGGTTGGTGTTTTATTTGCTTGCTTGGAAAAACAAATGTTTTAAAATAAAAATGCTGTCGATACTTGAGGTATTTTCCTTAGATTTCCGTTCTTGTAATCACACATTTGCATGTTGACGCTTGTATCGTAGTCAAGTTCCCATAGGTGAGCAAAGTCGTTTCGGCCATTGGTAGTTCAAAAGCTATTATAACTTGCCTATTCCTATCGACAGGCGCTCAGTATTCAGGTAACAGCCGGTGCCACCCCGCCTCTTACTGAATCTGCCCGCATGAAACCAGCGATTATCTGTAAATGCAGTTACACATATTCCGCATACTTACGGAGTATTCCGGTATCCGCAACCTGCGAACGTGTAGTAGCTCTAATCTGATATGGCCATGATAACGATGTTTATGCGCTACGCGCATCTCTTGTCTGGAGCTTTGTTAAAGAATTTCCAAGTAAGCGCAATCATGGTGATTTGCTTGCTATCGCCACAAATATTAGCCAAGATCTCAATTAGGCCAAACCGTGCCATAGGACGATCCTTGTGGCTCTTTAATCATTGAAGACTTTTGATGCAGTCAACTATTTCACGAATTATTAAAGACAACACGTCCCCCAGTCACTCACAAAACAATGGATCGCGAATTATTTGTCCAGTCGCCAGTCGTATGTGGAATTGGGCGATTAAAAGATGTTGCCCCTTCTGCACTGTTAAACCAATACTTTCCACTCCCTCCAGACAGCATCGAGATCGCATCATTTGCGAACGATTGTACGATGATGGCTGCAGGCCTCCATGTTGATGATTTTTTTTCCATTTGATTTCTTTTTTATTATTGTAATAAAGAAGGCTAAAAAAGGGCCATTATTTTCCTCTGTTTTACCATGTGCTTCAACGATCTTGCCGAATCTGCCCGTGAACATTCCATTGAGCTCAATGATAAGGGGCCTCTTTTTTTATAGGCGAGTCTGAAAGGCATGCTGCAGCGCGGCACCTCTTTTTGGGGAGAAGTTTTTACATGGTATAGCACCTCACAAATTTCGCCAGCAATAGGAGGGGAAACCACTGCTGAATATATTTTTTTTTTTTCTGAAGTTCTCGCCAGGATTCGTTCATGGTCATAGGCTGTTAACATTTTAACCAACTAAAGGGTGATTTTTTTGAGGTTAGGATTTTCATGCATTAGTATTTGACAGATCACGTGGGATTTCAGACATGGTGTCAAAGAGAAAGATGCTCAGTATGCTTTGACATTTCATCATGAATAGACTTACTAACGAGCAACGCTTGCAAATCATTGAATTTTATTACCAAAATCAGTGTTCGGTTCGAAATGTGTTCATTCACCGTAACGTTGCGTCCAACAGCATCTTTGAAAAAATACGGTCCAATGATTCCACCAGCGTACAAACCACACCAAACAGTGCATTTTTCGGGATGCATGGGCAGTTCTTGAACGGCTTCTGGTTGCTCTTCACTCCAAATGCGGCAATTTTGCTTATTTACGTAGCCATTCAACCAGAAATGAGCCTCATCGCTGAACGGTGAATGAACACATTTCGAACCGAACACTGATTTTGGTAATGAAATTCAATGATTTGCAAGCGTTGCTCGTTAGTAAGTCTATTCATGATGAAATGTCAAAGCATACTGAGCATCTTTCTCTTTGACACCATGTCTGAAATCCCACGTGATCTGTCAAATACTAATGCATGAAAATCCTAACCTCAAAAAAATCACCCTTTAGAAATGTGATCATATGCGCCACCAAATCTACCTACAAATTATTCATTCCATGGACAGCGGAAGTGTGTCGGCATTTGGGTGTGAAGTACAATAGCGTGAATATCGATTGCGTAGCTATTCCGTCGGCCAACTAATCCAAAAAATCTTGTCTTTACATTTAACTTCCTTACATTTCCACACATACCAATACAATTTATGATAAAGTCTGAATCTTATGGTAGAGGCACATCCCCACATGAGTTATACCACCATTTTATCCATGCAACCAATCCTGCTATTCAACTTACAACAGATCTCTATGAATGAGGACACTGCACACTGTTTCCACAATAACAATATAAATTAAATATGTTAATTATGAAATATAAAACATATCAACATTATCATATTGTTTCATATAAATATGGACTTGAAAATTGAGAGAAACTTAAAATCCTTGAATTGCCTTATCTGTGTTGCTTGCCTGTAAAGGTGGTATTTTACTTCTACGCCTGAAAGTATGCAACATAATTTAAAACAAGTTGTCACACAAACCTAAAAACCTGGCCTTTACAAATGAGAAACAATGTCACGGATACAAGTACTACATATATTTCATATATTAAGTGGGTGAATCCGTGGCTTGGGCCATACGAGTTCAATGGAACAGCAGTCTAAAAAAAGAAGAGCTTTGTTGCTGTGACCTATTTTGCTAACAAAAAGGGGACGCTGAGAATTCTGATGATGATGAATGAAAGGTTAAAGAAACGCCACTAGTCGTTAATGCAAATAAAACGAAGGGGGCAAAAAACAACAACAAAAAATAGCACATTAACAATTTTAAGCTATTTTCAGTGACCTACTGACCTCATTCCTTCAATTCATACGTAGCATATTGTGGTGCTCTCTTATGCTTTGCTTGCATCTGTATTTTATGCATCTGCTGTTGTTATCGACGTGTTCATAGTCGTTGTTGTTGCTGCAATGTGTCTGTAGGTGGGGGGTACAAAGAGATTGAGTCAGTCAGGCAGGGGTTTGAAAACATTGACGTCAACAACAACATACATGGTCGTGTTTGTTGCTGTTGTTGTTGCCATTGTACAATGGTTTGCATACGCCAAAAGTGTGGGCTTGTGCACTTCTTTAGGTATGGCAGTGCATTTCGTAGAAACTTTTGGCCTATGCTTTTTTCCTATTCAATTTTTTAATTTTGTCTTTTTCCTCAGCAATTTTAGTGCTCCAAACTAATTGTGGTTTTTGTATTTTCTTTCTTTTTGCGCTCTTTGCAGAATTCCCAAGGAGCATATATTCCATTTATTCATTCATTGGTTGGCCTTGCTTGCTGCAAAAACGAAGGCCACGGTGGTGTGAAGAACGTCGTGGTTTATCGTATTGAAGCCTTGACTGTACTGTGTATTGAGATTTGTAGTTTTTTCCACCACCACCACCACCACCCCCCTTACTTTAACACACCACACAGAGAAAATGTCTTCGCCAAGTGCTGGAAAACGACGCATGGATAACGATGTCATCAAGTTGATAGAGTCCAAACATGAAGTTACCATTATTGGTGGCCTTAATGAGTTTCATGTCAAATTCTTTGGTCCCCATGGGACACCGTACGAGGGTGGCGTTTGGAAGGTTCGTGTCTACCTGCCCGACAATTATCCCTTCAAATCGCCCAGCATAGGTTTTGTGAATAAAATCTATCATCCCAACATTGATGAGTCATCGGGGACGGTGTGTCTGGATGTAATCAATCAGGCCTGGACAGCGCTGTACGATTTGTCAAATATATTCGAATCATTTTTGCCACAATTGCTCACATATCCGAATCCAGTGGATCCATTGAATCGTGATGCAGCCTCTCTATATCTACACGAACCCGAAGAGTATCATCGCAAGGTGGCCGATTATGTGCAACGCTTTGCCACCGAAGAAGCTTTGAGAGCCGCCCAGGTGGAACGTGAGAGTAGTGATACCGATGAGTCCAGCATGTCAGACTATAGTGAGGATGAGGCAAGGGATATGGAGTTATAATACCGGTTTATAATTAAGTTAATTATATGAATTTGAAAATAATTGCAATAATAATTAAAACTAGATTAAAACAATTTCCGAAGAGAACAACAGCAGCAACAACTACAATAGTGAAAACAAAATCCCAAACACACACAAAACCCCAACTTTGTATTCCTTTCCAGAAACTCTTATATCAATCTCCCTATAACCTTGTGTATGTTTTTGTCTTTAACTATTACTCCTGTACCCTTTTAGCCAACTCCAACTACACCAGAAGAGACCAAAATATCAGTCCTCTAATCAAGATGCAACAATAATAAACTTAGCCAATAATAATTTTATGTTAAAGAAATGTTCTTTTTCACAAAAAACAAAACAAAGAAATAAAATGAAATTACCCTAATGTTGTTTTAAGAAAAAGAAGACGACAGACAGACCGACGGACGGACGAACCGATAAAAAATATTTTATTCAACATCCAACAACGACAACTAGTTTCTTTGATATACAAACATGCATACGTACATTGAATAACAATTGTTTGGCAAATTATTTTCAAATTCTTAGTTTACACCAATTTGGCTTTACTTTAATCGCCCTTACCCCCGTCTTCATACATACACTTCTATCTATAACTTCTGATGATCAATTGATTTATTATCTCTGTTACCATTACCATTTTTATACATTTGTTTTTGTTTTTGGTTTATAAATTTTGTTTTTATGAATATTTTTTCGAAATTTATCACGAAAATAAATGGAAATTCTTCACTTACTCCCAAAATAGATGGTTAATAATTTGAATATTTATAAGTCTTCATTTGTTGTGTGATTTTTTTCTTATTTTTGAAAAGAAGTTGTCACCAAGACGACGACTACAGCCAATCTCCTCCATTCAATGTTCTCATAATGTAATTTTGTGCTTTTTTAATTCTCCCCTCCCCCCACCCCATTTTCTTAATGACCGAATGAAGAAAATCCCCTCTTCTCTCCTCTTCGTTATTACTATAGATTATTGCCTTTTTCTTTAAAAATTTTTTAACTGTACTTTAGTATGTAACTTTAAAAAGAAAAAACAAACAAAAAAACAAGTAAAAAAAACATTAAATTACGTTTAATAAATATAAATATATATATAAAGATATTTTGAAATTAAAGTTAAGAGTTAAGTAAATAATATTAAAAGAAAACAAACTAAAAGAAAAAATATATAAAAAAACTAAATGAAATTGTCTTCTTTCTTTTTATAGCCAATGGAATGAAAATGAATACAACTCTGGGGCCGAATTACCGCATACGTAACGTGACCGCCGCAATTTGGCAATAAAACGGGATTTTCAGAGTAGAAAAGCGGGGTTGGCGGGAAAGTATTCTAAGCAAGACAGTCGACATTTAAATGTCCTACACAGAAAAAACAAGTTAAAGCGTGCTAAGTTCGGCCGGGCCGAATCTTATATATCCTCCACCATAAATCTCATTTGTCGAATTCTTTTGCTATACTATTGGAGCTATATCAATTTATGGTCCTTCTCAGACCATAATTTAATTGAAGTCATTGTGCAAAATTTCAGCCAACTCGAGTAAGAAAGTAAAATAGAGAGATCGGTTTATATGGGAGCTGTATCAGGCTATAGCCCGATTCGGACCATATTTGACACGTATGTTGAAGGTCATGGGAGAAGCCGTTGTAGAAAATTGCAGCCAAATCGGATAATAAGTACGCCCTCTGAAGGCTCAAGAAATCAAGATCCGAGATCGGTTTATATGGTATTGATTTGAACCATATTTGGCACAGTTGTTAGAAGTCATAACAAAACACCTCATGCAAAATTTCAGCCAAATCGGATAAGAATTGCGCCATCTAGTGGTTCAAGAAGTCAAGATTCAAGATCGGTTTATACGGCAGGTATATCAGGTTATGCACCGATTTAAACCACACTAAGCACAGCCGTTGGAAGTCATAACATAACACGTCGTGAAAAATTTCAACCAAATCGGATAGGAATTGCGCCGTCTAAACGCTCAAGACCCCATATAGGTTTATATGACAGCTATATCAGGTTATGAACCGATTTCAACCATATTCAGCACAGTTGTTGGAAGTCAGAATGAAACACCTAGTGTAAAATTTCAGTCAAATCGGGTAAGAATTGTGGCACCTAGTGGCTCAAGAAGTCAATATTCCAGATTGGTTTAAATGGTAGCTATATCAAATTATGTATCGATTTGAACCGTATTTGACACAGTTGTTAGAAGTCACAAAAAAAAACCTCATGCTAAATTTCAGCCAAATCGGTTAAGAATTGCGCCCTTTAGTGACTCAAGAAGTCAAGATTCAAGATCGGTTTATATGGCAGCTATATCAGGTTATGGACCGATTTGAACCATACTTATTAGCACAGTGGCTGGAAGTCATAACTTAACACGTCGTGCAAAAGTTTAGCCAAATCGGATAGGAATTGCGCCCTCTAGACGCCCAAGAAGTCAAGACCCCAGATAGCTTTATATGACAGCTATATAAGGTTATGGACCGCACAATTGTTGGAAGTCATAATAACATACAAGGTGATCAATTTGGTTCCTCGTGTTTTGATCGGGTGACAGCAGTGTGGCTTTGTGAATATAACCATGTTTTTTGTCGCGGCGAAATCGATCAGCTGCAACCCATTACTGGACGTTTTCTCGTGGAGCCTAGACTTTCCGACTGTTGGACCAAAGATGTCTTTTTAATTTTTATATCCTCTTCCATAAGATGGGGGGTATATTAATTTCGTCATTCCGTTTGTAACACCTCGAAATATGTGTCTAAGACCCCATAAAGTGTATATATTCTTGATCGTCATGACATTTTAAGTCGACCTAGCCAAGTCCGTCCGTTCGTCTGTCGAAAGTAAAGCTAGCCGTTTGAAATTTTGCACAAATACTAGTTATAAGTGTGGGTTAGTTGGGATAGTAAATGGGCCAAATTGGTCCATGTTTTGATATAGCTGCCATATAAACCGATCTTGGGTCTTGACTTTTCAAGCATCTAGCGGGCGCAATTCGTATCCGATTTGGTTGAGATTTTGTACTTGGTGTTTTGGCATTACTTCCAACAACTGATTCAAATCGGTTCAAAACCTGCTTTAGCTGCCATATAAACTGATCTTGGGTCTTGACTTATTGAGCCAATGGAAGCCGCAATTTTTGCCCGATTTGGCTGAAATTTTGCATGAAGTGTTTTGGTATGACTTCCAACAACTGTGATGTTATAGCTGCCATATAAACTGAGAAGCCAAGCTTCTTGAACCACTGGAGGGAACAATTCTTATTCGATTTGGCTGAAATTTTGCATGAAGTATTTTGTAATGACTTCCATCAACTGCGATAAATATGGATCAAATCGGTCTATAACCTGATATAGCTGCCATATAAATTGATTTTGGATCTTGACTTCTTGAACCACTAGAGGGCGCAATTCTTATCCGATTTGGCTAAAATTTTGCATGCAGTATTTTGTAATGACTTCCAATAACTGCTATAAATATGGTTCAAATCGATACATAACCTGATATAGCTGTTATATAAACCAAGCTGGGATCTTGACTACTAAAGCCTATAGAGGGCGCAATTCTTATCCGATTAAACCGATCTTGGATCTTGACTTCTGAAACCACTAGAGGGCGCAAATCTTATCCGATTTGGCTGAAATTTAGCGTGAAGTATTTTGTTATGCCACCGTAGCGCAGAGGTTAGCATGTCCGCTTATGGCGCTGAACGACTGGGTTCGAATCATGGCGAGACCATCAGAAAAAATTTTCAGCGGTGGTTTTCCCCTCCTAATGCTGGCAACATTTGTGAGGTACTATGCCATGTAAAACCTTTATCCAAAGAGGTGTCGCACTGCGGCACGCCGTTCGGACACGGCTATAAAAAGGAGGCCCCTTATCATTGAGCTTAAACTTGAATCGGACTGCACTCATTGACATAGGAAAAGTTTGCCCCTGTTCTTTAGTGGAATGTTCATAGGCAAAATTTGCATTTGCAATTTTGTTATGACTTCCAACAACTGCGATAAATATGGTTCAAATCGATCCTGATATAGTTCCCATATAAACCGATCTTTCGAATATGCTTCTTGAGACCCTACAAGGCGCAATTCTTATCCGAATGGACTGAAATATTAGCCAATGAACTCTACAATTTCCTATGTTTCCAAAAAAAAACCATAGCTCCACTTTAGTCTATAAGATTTTCTTAAAATTGCCTCACTGTAAACCTTAGGTGAAACATTGCGTGTGAAGATGCTCTTGGGGAATGCGAATAACACACAGTTTTATCAATAGTTTTATTGTTACCTTAGGTATGAGTGTTGAAGCCTACTCACTGGTAGGTAGTAGGTAGTTATGTCTGCCACAGCTGCACAATTCCTACCTCAAACCACTCATTATGGAACCACATACCTATTTGTCATATATCCTGGCAGACATGCTTGCACGCTGTTCTTACGTTCAAATATACGTCATAACAGTCATATCGTTTGAATGCTTTCTAGGCAAACAAATGAAAGAGTGATTGGATTGATTTGGCTCGCTTCAGCCTAAAAATACACTTTGCATGCATACTAATAACCATAGAATGTTGGGCAGGGGGAACGACGGTATGGTATAAATAAGTATGTTAATGTTAATGCGATGAAGTTACATGATTACTCCTCATATTATTATAATTTGCACGACTGTCGTCGATTGTCATTGCTCCTTAGCTGAGGCGAGGCGCGGCGAGGCTAGCTGCTTGCTATAACTTTTGGCCTTTGCACAACAATCGAAAGTTAATTTACCCTGCCATGGTTACTTTTGCGAAGGAATTTTTCCTTTAAGTTTTTTTTTGTCATTGGATTTGTTCTTATTTTTGTTGAAGTCAGTTACGAGAGTTCAAGTGCCGGAATACATACGCCATCATGGGTGAATATACTTAGAAATAGAATTGAAATTCTTTTCTTCTAATGGAATTATTTGTGATATATTAAAAACAAAAAATCGAAGAAAACAAAATTAAAAAATGTTTAAAAATAACGTAATTTTAGTGATTTGTAAAGGATTTCATAAATATTTGATATAAAAATTTTATTTAATATATTTGGGCAGAAACAAAAATTGTATGATATATGTTAAGTGCATGTAAAAAAAAACAGTAAGGAATAGCAAAAGTCGGGCGGAGCCGACTATATAGTACCCTACAATTATAAATTCGGACAATATATAAATATATATGTATATGTGAGCTATATCTAAATCTGAACCGATTTTTAAACAGATCGTTTGAAAATTGTAGCTACTATGGCCATTTAAGTGTAAATCGGGCTAAACATATATATGGGAGCTATATCTAAATCTGAACCGATCAGCAATTAAAAAATCTGTGCCAAATTTTGTGCAGATCGGTTGAAAATTGTTGTTACTATGGCCATTTAAGTTCAAATCGGGCTATACATACATATGGGAGCTATATCTAAATCTGAACCGATTTTGATGAAACTATGCAGATATTTTAATATTAGTAACAAAACAATTTTTGCCAAATTTTGTGCAGATCTGTTGAAAATTTTAGTTACTGTGGCCATTTAAGTGCAAATCGGGCTATACATATATATGGGAGCTATATCTAAATCTGAACCAATTTTGATGAAATTTTACAGATATGTTAAAATCAGAAACAAAACAATCTGTGCCAAATTTTGGGCAGATCGGTTGAAAATTGTAGCTATTACGACCATTTAAGTGCAAATCGGGCTATACATATATATGGCAGCAATATTTAAATCTGAACCGATTTTGATAAAATCTTGGAGATATATTGAGATCAGTAATAAAACAATCTGTGCCAAATTTTGTGCAGATCGGTTGAAAATTGTAGCTACTACGACCATTTAAGTGCGAATCGGGCTATACATATATATGGGAGCTATATCTAAATCTGAACCGATTTTGATAAAATCTTGTAGATATATTGAGATCAGTAACAAAACAATCTGTGCCAAATTTTGTGCAGATCGGTTGAAAATAGTAGCTACTACGGTCATTTAAGTGCGAATCGGGCTATAAATATATATGGGAGCTATATCTTAATCTGAACCGATTTTGATAAAATCTTGTAGATATATTGAGATCAGTAACAAAACAATCTGTGCCAAATTTTGTGCAGATCGGTTGAAAATAGTAGCTACTACGGCCATTTAAGTGCGAATCGGGCTATAAATATATATGGGAGCTATATCTTAATCTGAACCGATTTTGATAAAATCTTGTAGATATATTGAGATCAGTAATAAAACAATCTGCGCCAAATTTTGTGCAGATCGTTTGAAAATTGTAGTTACTACGGCCATTTGAGTGTAAATCGGGCTATACATATATATGGGAGCAATATCTAAATCTGAACCGATTTTGATAAAATCTTGTAGATATATTGAGATTAGTAATAAAACAATCTGTGCCAAATTTTGTCCAGATCGGTTGAAAAATGTAGTTACTATGGCCATTTAAGTGCAAATCGGGCGATACATATAAATATATGGGAGCTATATCTAAATCTGAACCGATTTTTACCAAAATCTATAGCGATTGTCCTTGGGCCATAAAAGTGATATTTGCAAAATTTCGTGATGATTGAACATCAAATGCGACCTGCACTTTGATTACAAAAATACATGGACTCACAGAGGGATAGACGGACATGGCTAAATCAAATCAGAAATTAATTCTGAGTCAATCGGTATACTTGTCAATGGGTCTAGCTCTTCTCCTTCTTAGCGTTCCAAACAAATGCACAAACTTATAACCATATCGGTTCAGATTTGGATATAGCCCCATTTTAACCGATCTTTTGATTAGGTCTCTTGAGACCCTATAAGCCGCAATTGTTATCCGATCGTGCTAAATTTCGCACAGAGTGTTTTGCTATGATTTTCAACAGTTGTTTTATGTACGGTGGAAATCGGTCTATAATCTTATATAGCTTTCATATAAACCGATCTCCCGATTTGACTTCTTGGAGCAGCAAATTTTATCCGATCCTCCTCCAATTTTGCCCGGATTTTTTTTGTTGCTTCCAAAAACTGTGTGTCAAGTTATAGATGATAAATCGGTCTATAACCTAATATAGCTCTCGTATAAACCGATCTCCCGATTTGACTTCTAAAGCTTCAGGAAACCGCATTTTTTCCGATTTGGCTGAGTGTTTTTTCATGACTTCCAAAAACAGCGCCAAGTACTGTCCAAATCGGACTTTAAGCTGATATAGTCTGATTAGTATTCTAGTATTCTAGTATCCCCAATAAGCTTCAAGTTTTGCCTGGTTGCGCAGAATTTTAGTTCATAAAGTACGCGTATGCCATTCAACTAAGTCCAGATACTTAATATCGGTTCAGATTTGGATATAGCTCCCATATAAACCGATCTCCCGCTTTGACTTCTTGAGCGCCTGAAGGCCGCAATTTACATCCGAAATTTTGTATGTGTTGTTCCGTTATGACTCCCAACAACTGTGCCAACTATAGTCTATTTCAGTCCATAACCTGATATAGCCGCCATATAAACCGATCTCCTGATTTGATTTCTTGAGCCCCTAGAAGCCACAAATTTCATCCAATTAGACTAAAATGATAAAATGATGAGTGTTCTCTTATGACTTTCAACAACAGTGCCAAGTCGGTGTATAACCTGGTATAGCTCTCATATAAACCCGAAATTTTTGTCCAATTTTGCACATAGCGTTTTGTTATGACTTCCAACTACTGTGTCAAATACGGTTCAAATCGGTCTATAACCTGGTATAGCTCCCATTTAAACCGATCTGCCGATTTGACTTCTTGAGTCCACAATTTTTGTCCGATTTGGCTGACATATTGCATGCGGTGTTCTGTTACGACTTCCAATTAGTGTGTCAAATACGGTCCAAATCAGTCTATAACCTTATCTATAGCTCCCATGTAAACCGGTCATCCTTGCTCGGATCCTAGAAGATGTCATTTTGGCGGGTTTGACAGAAGTTTGGTATGTAAAATAAAATTATGACCCTCAACCAAATTTGCAAATGCAAATTTTGCCCATGAACATTCCACTAAGGAACAGGGGTAAATTTCTTCTCACATATCAAATGAGTGCAGTCCGATTCAAGTTTAAGCTCAATGATAAGGGACCTCCTTTTTATAGCCGAGTCCGAACGGACTGCCGCAGTGCGACACCTCTTTGGAGAGAAGTTTTACATGGCATAGTACCTCACAAATGTTGCCAGCATTAGGAGGGGAAAACCCCCGCTGAAATTTTTTTCTGATGGTCTCGCCAGGATTCGAAACCAGGCGATCAGCGTCATAGGCGAACATGCTAACCTCTGCGTCACGGTGGCCTTCAACCAAATTCATGTTGTATTAATTTTTAGCAGAATCCATGGTGGTGGGTTCCCAAGATTCGGCCCGGCCGAACTTAGCACACTTTTACTTGTTACTTTTTAAATATTATTCAAGTTTTTGAAAGGCTTATTTGTGGGCATTTTCATTTCACTCTTCTTCTTGCGTAATAAACGTTTCTATTCTTCTTCCCATATCTCTTCTTCGCCTGGTGTGTGCTGTCATGTCTCGTATTATGGCAGCTATAGTACAATAAAATCATGAGGTTTTCGTGGCACATGTTAATTAAAGGCAGCTTCTCTGGGTGGCATCAGTGAGTGGTCAGTGTATACAATTAAGGTCAGGGAAGAATTGTTGAAATCAGTTTATAACCCGATATAGCTGCCATATAAACCGATCTCGGGTCTTGAGCCTCCAGAGGGTGCAATTCTCATTCGATTTGGCCTAATTTTTCTCCAAGATGTTTCGTTTTGACTTCCAACAACTGTGCCAAGTATGGTTCGTATCGATTCACAGACTGATATAGCCATGTAAACTGATTTTCAGATTTGATTTCTTGAACCTTAAGAAACCTTAAGTACCCCTCCATTTTATCTGAATATTTTTTTAAGTTTTTCTGTGGCTTCCAGCAGCCGGTTTATAACCTGATATAGCGCCCTCTAGGGGGCGCTATTATTTGGCTGAAATTTTAAACGTGGTATTTTTTATGATTCTAATAGCCATGACAAGTACGGTCCATCTGTATCCGTAAATGTATTTCTTGTATTTTTTGAAAAGTCTCTTAAATAACGTGTCAAATGCTATCGATGGTGGAGGGTATATAAGATTCCGCCTGGCCGAACTTAAGGGCAAAACAGAATGAGCGCGTTGAGATTTGTTGTTGAGCGTTGCGTTACAAAAATTCAACTCTGCACACAAATTCCAAAAAAGGAACGCGGCAAAGTTAAAAAATTAGCAACTTTAACGCTTGAAAGCGAATGTCATTCTGTGCTGCCTCGCGTGAAGTATTTTTTTTTTTAATTTTTTCTAGTTGCTTTTTTACCTTTTACGTTTTGGTTTAGGTCTTTAGAGAGCTATTACTTGTTTAAATTTGAATTTTCGTTTTCAGAAAATTCTAATACTTTCCTACGTAAGGTCCAGATATAATAGAATGAAAGAGACGAAAACTAAACTAAACATAGAAAAAAATAAACATTTAAAACTTTGCACTCAAATTGGTAGAACAAATAAAAGATCTTTTACATTAGGGCGGGTTGATTTACATGGTTAAAAAAAAATATAAATCGTATAGCAAAAACTCATACAATCGGATATTGTCCGGCTGCAGACCATAGGGTGATCTGTTTCTATTATAAATAGAACACAAAAAACCCTTGTTTTTCAAAGTTAGGCAGAAAAATGTGTTTTTTGTTTTGTAATAGCATTTGACTGCTAGATCGCAATTTCATTTGGAACCACTCAAACTCGTCGGTAGGATTTGTCAATATACATTAAATTCTAAGAAAATTCGCCGAAGAAACCATGGATCTAACACAGTGGCGGACACATATTTGTGTATGCAAACAGGAACATAAGCCCATTGGCTTGGAAATATAACGCACACTAGCACATGTGCCCAACACTGATCTAAAATCTAACCAAAGCCAAAAAAGTCGAGAATCGCGGATTAAGATTTTATTCTAGACACATGGTTTCTTCGGAAAATATTATTAGAATTTTAGTTTTTGCTATACGATTAAATCAAAACAAGTAAAAGCGTGCTAAATTCTGCCGGGCTAAATCTTGGGAACCCACCACCATGGATTCTGCTAAAATATAGAAGCTATGTTTAATTATAAACCGAATTGGACCTTACTTGACGCAGTTGTTGTGAGTCATAACAGAACACTATATGCAAAATTTCAGCCAAATCGGATAAAAATCCCGACTGGTAAGGGCTCAAGAAGTCGAATCGGGAGATCGGTTTATATGGGAGCTATATCAGGTTCTTGACCGATTGGGACAGCACTTGACTCCGTTATTGGGAATCATAACAGAATACTATGTGCAAAATTTCAGCCAAATCGGTTGCAAATTTTGGCTTCCATGGGCTCAAGAAGTCAAATCGGGACATCGGTTTAAATGGGAGCTATATCCGATTCTTAGCTGATTTAGACCGTACTTAGCACAGTTGTTGGAAATCACAACAAAACCCTATGTGAAAATTTTCCGCCAAATCGGATAAAAATTGTGGCTTCCAGGGACTCAAGATATCAAATCGGGGGATTGGTTTATATGGGAGTTATATCATGTTCTTGACCGATTTGAACCGTACTTAGCACAGTTGTAGCAAGTCAAAATAGATCACTATATGCAAATTGGAAAAAAATTGCGGTTTTCAGGGTCTCAGGAAGTCAAATCGGGAGATTGGTTTATATGGGAGCTATGTCTCAGTTCTTGA